>NC_134483.1:521038996-521093996 GCF_040206685.1 Ascaphus truei | reverse complement strand
CTGTCCATATTGAAGACTCTGCTTTTTTAAGTCTCTTGGTATTATCATTGCATGTATAAACATATATATTGCGTCCTGGCATCTCAGACACATCTTCTAAGTAATCCATAATGAAATGTAACACACTACTGGATTACACACCAAGAAAAAAATCACTATAACAATTTCCAAAAAGAAGAAAAATAGTCATCCAAATCCTTGTTTAAAATGTCCATTAATTCCAACAAAAAGAACGATCCAATAGTGTATAAGAATATATAGAAAGGATCTAAGCCGAAAAAATAGCTGCGTGAGGTTCCTAGCTTCGTGATGTTTTTTCCCTTTTTTCAATAAATTAGTTGTTTTTTGTTAGAGCTGCGTGTGGTTTCATACTTACCTCAGTGCACCGCTTCTTCGCTTGGCTGTTCCGGTTACTATTGCTGGTTGCACATGGATCCCAGGACACACATCACTGCAGGCATTCACTCAACGGTGGTTCACCCTCATCGGTTACACCGGATCAAGCAGCGTGACAGCAGGTATCTTCATTGGCAGAGTTGATGGTGGGTGACTTAGCGTCAGCCTGGCTGTTCTTTGGATGGTCGGCGACTCTTAGTGTCACCTCACCTTACCCCTCCCCCCAGCCTGCTCCACTGGGTCCGCTTAATACGCTTGATTAGAGTGTCATTTATATGCTGCAGACGTGTGTCATTATGACCTAAGAATAAGACATTCTATGCTTGTTGGCCCTTGAGCACTGGCAGCAGAATTCTTCTGTGTTTCCTCTGTTACTCCGTTATTCCAGGAGCTCAGGACTGATTGCGGTTTATTTTTTATGACCTGGATATTTATCTATTGATTTTTCCTTGGTCTTATACCTCACGCAGCTATTTTTTCGGCTTAGATCCTTTCTATATATTCTTATACAATATTGGATCGTTCTTTTTGTTGGAATTAATGGACATTTTTTTTTGGAAATTGTTATAGTGATTTTTTTCTTGGTGTGTAATCCAGTAGTATGTTACATTTCATTATGGATGACTTAGAAGATGTGTCTGAGATGCCAGGACGCAATATATATGTTTATGCATGCAATGATAATACCAAGAGACTTAAAAAAGCAGAGAAAGTATTCAATATGGACAGTACTGTTACTTGTGATGAACCATCTGATCTTGTGGATCATTTTCTTAGATTGGAGAAATTACTCATTCAAAACATTAGACTGTGGTGGGATATAATTACCCTTGAGCACTACCTCAAATCACATAGAATTCCTAGAGGTTTAAGGGTTAAAAAAGTCCCCACTTTTGGTTTCAACAGCAAGAAATTAGAAGAGGAGTGGATTAACATTCTTGATAACTGTTCAAATCAACTAATGG
Organism: Ascaphus truei; assembly: GCF_040206685.1. Lineage (NCBI taxonomy): Eukaryota > Metazoa > Chordata > Amphibia > Anura > Ascaphidae > Ascaphus > Ascaphus truei. The sequence continues at coordinate 521,092,635 of NC_134483.1, read as the reverse complement.
AATTAATTGTAAAAGAGAAGGTTGCTGAGCGAACTATTCTTATGACTGAAATTAAAAATTTCCAGGCTAAACTCAAACCTTTTGAACAAATGGAACAGTTTATTAAAAATGACAAAATTTTGCTTCAAAATGTGGAAATTAGTGAGCAGTCTATTATGGAGAAAAAGGATTTTAAATTTGAACGTGACAGCCAAGATTACATCAAAGGCCAAGTTTATTCTTACTTCTGTTCGAGAGGGTCCGATTAACAAGACCCCTAATAAATCTAAAAAACCTCAAAAGAAACGTGAGTGGAGAACCCCTCAGAAGTCTATATTAAAATCTAGGAATATTGAAACTTCGAGTTTCGATTCAGAAAGTTCTGAACCAGAGTTACGCACACATTCAGTGTCCTTTGATAATACTGACTTTGTAGGAAGAAATGTCAGAGCTGAGAGCTTTAATTCAGGACATCCATTGTTTGCTAATTCGGATAATGAAAGTGTTTCCCAAAGACCATCTTCTAACACCAGGTCAAAAAACGAGTCAAAAAACGAATTAAGACCAGAAGATCAAAAAAGAAACGGGGGGACAAGAACAAAGAAACAACGGGAGAAATATCTTTAGACTTTACATCTAATAATGTGATTAATCTTTCCCATTTACAGCTTTCTGTGGATCAACTTTCATTGCTGAATAAGGGTTTAGGTTTTGTTCCTGAAAAAGATTTCCAGCTATTTCAGACTATAATTGATCTTCAAATGTTTACGAGAAAATTGGCCCTTAAAAAATTCTTTGGTTTAAAGAACAGAGATAATTCTAGCTTAGATTCTATGGAATCTAACATTATACCATCTGCTTCTGATAATTATTTATCCATTTCCCCACACACATTTAAAGATCAATGTTTTTTATCTGATATGCAGAGTCTCCTTGAGGAAGATGGTGAATCCATGCATGATTCTATACAACCCTTTTTAGGGTATCAAGATTCAGGTCTTAGACCGAAATCTGTATTTTGTCCTAATATGAACAGAGGACCATATATCACAACTTTTGAAAGACTAGTTGAACGTGATTTGAGAATTTTGGCTAATGGTTATATGTTTTCGCATTACCACACTAACAACCTTACTATATCTGAGATTAAGGAACTGGACATCCTTAAAAAAGATACCTCTATAGTAATTAAAAAGGCTGACAAAGGGGGTGCCCTTGTAGTTATGTCTGCTGATAAATATCAAGAAGAAGCATTGAGGCAGCTTAATGACCTTAATACTTACTGTCGGTTAGACTATAATCCTACATCACTTTTTTCTAATGAATTAAAAGAACTTATCTCTTTTGGTAAGATTCTATGTACGCTGTCTGTAAAAGAATGTGAATTCTTGTACCGTCCACATCCCGTGATTCCGATATTTCACCATCTCCCAAAGATCCATAAGTCGCTGGTCGACCCTCCTGGTCGACCAATTGTAGCGAGTATTGGATCTTTGGGAGATGGGTTATCGCGGTATGTGGACGGTTTTCTGCAGCCTCTAGTGCAGAGTCTGCCATCCTTTATTAAAGATTCGGCTGATCTAATACTATCTCTACAAGATGTCAAATGGAGTAGTCGGTACAGATGGGTCACTTTAGACGTGTCCTCTCTGTACTCGATTATTGATCACAAAGATGGCAGTTCAACATTTTCTTAATTTATCTGATTTATCCATTGCACAGTGCACTTTCCTTATAGAATCTATCACATTCCTTCTCACTCACAACTATTTTTTATTTGATTCACGCTTTTATTTACAATCATTGGGCATGGCTATGGGGACTTCTTTTGTACCCTCATATGCCAATTTATTTATGGGTTTTTGGGGGTCACACTTTTTATATCACGATTCTAATATCTTTCGTAATCACATTATTTATTATAAACACTACATTGATAACTTGATTATGGTGTGGGATGGGGATGATAATTCACTTTTTTCGTTTATTAATTATCTGAATATTAATGATTTAAATTTAAAATTCACTTTTGAGCACAACTGGCACCACATTAATTATTTAGATCTTACTTTATATATTGATACTAACAAATCTATCCAGTTTGACATCTATAGAAAAATACATTCTCGTAATGCACTTCTCTCTGCACAGAGCTGCCATCCTAAATCGCTTATTAAGGGCATCCCTAAAGCACAGTTTATTAGGCTGAGAAGATTGTGTTCTAGTGACAAAGCCTTTCTGATTCAGTCCAAAGATATGTTTTTGAGATTTCAAGAGAGAGGTTACTCATTCAATGATATTCAAGAGGCATATACTCATGCTAAATCACTTGACAGGAGATCACTTATGCTAAATATGAATAAATCCAATACACGCAATAAAAGACCCACACAATATGTTACAGACAATTCTACTTGTCCATTGTTTATTACCACTTTTAATAGACAAGCACGACATATCAAAGCCATTTGTTATAAACATTGGAACACATTATCCTTAGATAAAGATATTTCATCTATTGTTCAAAATGGTCCAAAATATGTATTTAGAAAAGGAAGGTCTCTTGCTGGTCATCTTTCACCCAGCATGTTTAGATCTAATGATAATTACAGAGTGATATGTGGGATTCCTAAAGGTTTCTTTACCCGTGGAAGGTGTTCTATTTGTCAATATTCTAAATCTACAAAATCTTTAAAATCATATAAATCTCATCATTACATTACTAGTTTTATCAATTGCTACACATCATTTGTTATATATGTATTACAATGTGGATGCCATAAAAAATATGTGGGACGTACTACGAGACCTTTACGGTCACGTATTATGGAACATATACGTCTTATTAAAAAGAAGGATGATAGACATCCAGTGTCTCGTCACTTTTCTACCTGCCCTCATGGTGATATATCCAATTTCTCGTTTATTGGCATTGAACATGTCCCTTGTCATCCAAGAGGTGGTGATAGGTTAAATGTATTAAATAAGAGAGAGATGCACTGGATCTATATCATGAATACATTGCATCCCTACGGTATAAATACTGATTGGGAGCTTAAGTATTTCCTAGTTTAACTAATGGAGTATGTTTAAGTACAGGCTTTCTTCTGCTTTCAACTGCTCTTGTATTGTTATAGTGTTTTCATAGATACATGCTGCTGTTCACCATATGGAATATTATGTACACTTTAATATTAGTATATTTATGATATGTTATATTTCATTATTATTATTTTTTATTATTTTTTATTCTTTATTTTTTTCATTTTGACAATTTCTTATTTTTATTGTTATATTGATATGACAGGTTAACATTTAGGATTATTATAATTATTTTATTATAATTAGTGATTAATATAACTTTTTAACAGTGTTTATTGAAATATAGTTATTATTTACTGACTTTATTATCTATAATATATATTTTTTAACCTGTCTCTTATCTGTTTGAACAAAGGGGAAAATAGGGTGCTCAACCCCAGTAAACTTGATCCAGATACTGATTATATCTTAGAAAAACCCCATAATAGAACAAGTGGGAGTGGGTGTTTTTAGGTGAATCCTTACCCCACTATTCCTGTCTTTTACCATCTCTCAAAGGTCCATAAGACATTGGTCGACCCTCCGGGGAGACCAATCGTGTCGTCTATTGGATCTTTGGGCGATGGTTTATCCAAATACATTGATCGATACCTGCAGCCATTTGTGAAGGATTTACCCTCCTTTCTGTTGGACTCGGGGGACTTGATTAAAAAATTAGGTCTAGTCAAATGGGTTCCTCACTCTATATGGGTGACTATGGACGTTACGTCACTGTATTCATTAATCAAACATGATCAGGGGGTGGCGGCTGTCAATCATTTTATCGGGGGTCCAGATAGCAATCAATTTCACATAGCATTTATCTTAGATTCCATTAATTTTTTACTCACGCACAATTATTTTTAATTTGATCACAAATTTTATTTACAGCAACATTGCACAGCAATGGGCACGAGTTTTGCACCGGTGTATGCTAATTTATTTATGGGGTGGTGGGAATCACAATTCATTTTCACTAGCACAAATCCATTTAGACATTATATCACTTTTTACAAGAGGTTCATTGATGACCTCATTATGATTTGGGAAGGGGATTTAGACACCTTACACGCTTTTTTTGACTATATCAATTGTAATAATAATAATCTAAAATTCACTTACAATTTTGATTTACATCACATTGACTATCTGGACCTCCGATTATTTATTGACATTGAGAGTAGAATCCAAACGGAAGTATTTAGAAAACCGAACTCCAGAAATATGCTATTGAGAGCAGACAGCTGCCATCCCCATACGGTCATAAAAGGTATCCCCAAAGGCCAATTCCTCAGACTGAGGAGGAATTGCTCCACGGATGAGGGCTTCATCCGACAGTCTGAGGAATTGAGCCATCGATTCCAGCAGAGAGGCTATAATAAAAAAGATTTAGCTTGTGCCTTTCGGGAGGTGTTAACTACCAAGAGGGATGACTTATTGTATCCCGAAAAGGGTGACTCCAGGACAGATCGTAAGACAGATTTAAGAATATCTCATTCCAAGAAGCGTGAAAATAAATACAAAAAAGGAAATGTATACCACACAGGTGAGGATGTACCTCTTATGATTACACAGTTCAATAAATGTAGCCAGCAAGTCTAAAAGATCATTCGGAAATATTGGAATATTTTGTTATTGGACACGAGCCTTACAGATTGTGTTATTAAAGGCCCGTGGTTTGTTTATCGTAGGGCAAAAACAATCGCCACTTATGTATCCCCAAGTTATGTCACTTCGTCCCAAATTGTTAGGAAAATTATCACAAAAGGTTCATTGAGATGCGGAGGATGTAAAATGTGTAAGTTTATGCTACCATCAACTCATTTTATGGGCTCTTCCTCCAGTCGTTCCTTCCCAATTAATTCCTTTATAAATTGTGACACACAGTACGTTATCTATCTATTGACGTGTGGGTGTGGAACGAATTATGTGGGGAGGACTATGAGATCCCTAAAAATCTGAATACTTGAACATGTTAGACTGATTAAAAAACGAGACTGTTCACATCCTGTCTCAAAGCACTTTTCACAATGTAAAAAAGGGGGGGTTAAAGGATTAAGGCCTTGCCCCCGCTGCATGCTGCAGCGTCCGCTGTGGCGGATGCTGCGCTCACCAGAGCCCTCCCCGCAACGGCGCCGGGCCCGCTGCGAGGGGGGGCCGCAGCGCTCGCGCGAGAGCTACTCCTGCTCTCAATAGAATTGAGAGCAGGAACTCGCGTCGAGCGGCTAGGCACGCCCCCCGGCGGTTCAGCCAATGAGGGCGAACCTGCCGGGTGACGTCATGGCCGCGCCCCCGTCACTCCTCCGGCACGCCCCCCCCGGTCTCTGCTCCTGCAGTGAGCTGCAGACCGGGGAATCGCCGGAACGCGCAGCCGAAAGCGTGGGCGCGCATTAGAGCGCCGTGACCGGGGCCTTAGCCTAACGGTGAGAGATATTGAAAAAGTTTTTGCTAGTGAAAGAAGGGGTAATCTACTCAATATGCTGGACCTCAGGGAGGCATATTGGATTTTTATGCTACAAACCAGAACCCCCTGCGGTCTCAACATAGAGTGGAACTTGAGCCATTTTTTAAATTGTTGAATATGGTTGAACATTCCTTATTTTTACTTTTGGGGTTATTCATAGACTCTAGGTACTGTATACTGTTAGTAGAAGTTGAAGATAGATAGATCATCTATCATGCATACCATTCACTTTGTATATACTTTAAGAATATTATGGATTAATATCCATTTAAATTATGGTTATTAGATTAATTTTCATATTCGAAATCATCTGAAAGTCATATTGTTGATTCAATCTTTAATCACTCCTTGGAGGATGAATACTTACAGACATATAGCAATATGTTATTCTTTTTATGCATATACGCATTGTAATGTTTGGGATTAATGGTGATTATTGTACTGTTTGTATCGATCCTGTTGTCACTTAGGTATTAATGTAGTGACAGGGGTTTGTTGTTTTTATATTTTGGTATTTTGCAATTTTGGGATATGGAGCAATTGGGGTTTAATACCCGTTTATGAGGCATCCTATTCATTTACCCACAAAGATAGGTTAATGTGTTTGTTATCAATCAACTCTGTTTTATAGGGTGTTTTGTTTGTTATTGTGGTTTATTTCATGCTCTTGCATGGCTTTCCTGGAGGGGCTGAGGGGTGGGCGTGTTGCCATTTCAGCCTTATTCCCTATTGGCGGAGTGGCGGCGCACTCGGGCCAATCGGTGACCTGGAGGTGTGTCACGTGGGGCGGAACACACCGCATAGTTACAGGCTTGTAACTTCAGTTGCTTCACTCTGTCTCCAGGGGAAACATGCGCGCGCGAGCGGGGGGCGTGTCTACCCACCGGCACTGGTGCCTGATGGGGTGGCACCTCGCGTGATGTCACGCGCATGCGCGCCTAGGGGGCAGTTTGATTTTTTACAAGTGTTTTTCATTATTGTGATGTAGTTCGGGGTATATAAGACACCTACTTGCTCCATTCCCTATACTCCTTGATAAAGGACCTACCGGTCCGAAACACGTAGGAGGTTGTGTATTTTTCCCCTTTGGGGTGATGATTTTACCAGTCATGCACTGAAATAAATGGAATTAACTTTTTTATCACCTGACTCCCTGGCTGTGCGCTATTTGCTCTCTTTTCTACTCTTATCTGTTTGATTAGTTTAATTTAATATTATCTCTTTATATTCTAATCCATTCCTTGTTTTCATCTATGTTGCTTGAATGTTGGTTTTGTACTCTCTTGCTACTACTGTTTATACCATTTTTTCAGTAGTTTTGCAATAAGTTGTTTATTATTATTTGTTGTTATATGTATTATGTATACACTTGTATGTTGTTATCCCTCTCTCCCCTTTTATACACCACTATGCTTGTATAGGTGGAACGGCAATCTCATTAATTAACTTGCAGCTGCATATAGGAGTTGCCGTCCTTAACCAATTTATTACTGACCTATCATAGTCAAGCTGGTGGTATATAGAGGTGTATGAGATAGTTCACCACTCACTCTTTGACAAAGTCCCTTGCGGGATGAAACACATCAGAGGTTCCTAGCTTCGTGATGTTTGTTCCCTTTTTTTCAATAAATTAGTCGTTTTTTGTTAGAGCTGCGTGTGGTTTCAGTGCACCGCTTTTTCGCTTGGCTGTTCCGGTTACTATTGCTGGTTGCACGTGGATCCCAGGACACACATCACTGCAGGCATTCACTCAACGGTGGTTCACCCTCATCTCATCGGTTACACCAGATCAAGCAGCGTGACAGCAGGTATCTTCATAGGCAGAGTGGATGGTGGGTGACTTAGTGTCAGCCTTGCTGTTCTTTGGATGGTCGGCGACTCTTAGTGTCACCTCACCTTACCCCTCCCCCCAGCCTGCTCCACTGGGTCCGCTTAATACGCTAGATTAGAGTGTCATTTATATGCTGCATACGTGTGTCATTATGACCTAAGAATAAGACATTCTACGCTTGTTGGCCCTTGAGCACTGGCAGCAGAATTCTTCTGTGTTTCCTCTGTAAATCCCCACCTTGGCCTCGTGGTCACACCTTGTTTGTGGTGAGTGCATCGTTGCACTGAGAAACAACTGTAAACATTGAATTTTATTGCATACCTAATTCTCAAGAGCTGAAGAACCGAATGGTTGGGATTTAGTGTTTTCAAGCCCCTAAAAAAACTCACTCTTGAAAGGCCTAATTTAAAAAAAAAAAATATATATATATATTCAGCACACCCCTGAAGAAGGTCCTACACGGACCGAAACATTGGATTTTTGTGCCTGTGTACCTTGTCTTATTACAAGATTTTTGCATATACCTTAAGTGCTGGTTTTTTATTTCCCTTTGGGTTACACTGGTTCTCTATTGATTTCTATAGAATATGCACCTACCCTATCTTGCCAGTTGAGTGCCTACATATATATATGAAAAAGAAAAAGCACACCCCGTAGTGCATTATCTTCACAGTAAAGAAGATAAATGTTTTATTGATAATGAAGTGGAAGGCAATGCACACTTACAAGATTAACATATATAACTGTAACGGGTTTCCCCCCCCCCCAATCGTAGATTATACTGTGGGAGCAGAGAAACATACAACGTTACCATAGGTATGTGATGCCTTACCTGTTGGCTCACAGGAGGGCTGAGCTTCCGCTAAGGGAAACCTGGGTCAATTATAGGATAATATGAGTAACCGCGTACTCGGTACAGCGCCTCCACCTGCGATGGCTCCCACCAGAGGGGGAGTGGTTCCTCGCAGGACAATACACAATAACCATGTACCACAGATTGAATAGTAACTAATACCTTTACTAACATGCATAGACGACATGCAACATCAACAACATAACAACAGGTATCCCTCGCTAAGGGCAACCTGACTATGGCGTCTCGCAGGACGCGTACGCTACTTTGCACCATGGCGGGTGCCCACACTTTATGCGTCACGGCGGACGCTAACACCTTAGGCGCCTCGGCAGACGCTAACACCTCCACAGAGTGATCCCACCCCGTGTCCAGTAAACCCCAACCCAATGTCTCGCACTCCCAAGTCATATACCAATGTGTGTGTGTGACTGCGCAGCCACTATGTCTGGTGATAGGCCTTGTTGGTGCACGTGAGGTTGTGGGTTACCTGCCCTGGCTCCAGCCACGGGTGCTGCTATACCACTGGGGTTGAGTCGCCGGGATATCCTCCTACGCGTGGGGTGAATTCCGGCGTGGATAATATCACCGCAGCTCCACACCGTCTGTGCCTTGGCGAGGATCAGTCTGCTACCCGCAGACCGCAGTCACATGCTCGCTTGGCCTCCATGAAAATAGTCCAGCTCCCTTTTAGCAACAACCAATATTCTTTGTTCACTACTAACAAATAGATAATGGGGCAAAGTCCCTAACCTACGGCCTGTCCCTACCACACTCAGCTAGGGTGACTCAGGGCTATCTGGGGCCTAGGGGATTGCTGGCCTAGTGCAGGGAGTCACTGACTCCTGCACCCTACCTCCTTCCCCTAGCTGCTCCGGTTACTCTCTGCCTAGTGTGCGCCAAGCCGCCAAATGTATCCCTTTGTTGCAAGCAGAGCTCTTGCAGCCCTATTGGCTCCCTGGCGTCATGGGCTCCAGAGGCTCATGGGACTTGAAGTCCTCTTACAGAGCCCTCCTCTCATAGGCTAAGGCTTCGCGGGCTTTCTGTGCCTCCACTGCGCATGCGCGAGCTCCCTGCAGTCCTCCCGGTGCTCCTAGCCCTTGCGCATGCGCAACGCCCCTAACAATGGCGGCGCCCTGCTCCGTGAGCCGGCGGGACTGCAGCAACGCGATCGCGGCCTTAACGACGGCCCGATCGCATCCCCGGCAACCGGCCCGCTCGCGTCCCCGGCAACCGGCCGCAACTCTAAGTAACGTGCGGCTCGCGCACCAGAAGGAGGGGGGGGGGGTCAGTACGGCAATGGGGACCTGGCTACATCCTCCCCCGGTAAAATCCCCAACGTCCTCGCTTGGGACACAACTCAATGTAACTATATACAGAAGTTATATAATGAAAATGCATTTAAAAACATAACTTAGCACATGCATGACTCTACACGATATTGCACAATTCTGTGAGCATCACAATCACAGATTGGATCTTGCTCCGAGAACACTGCTGAGCCTCATAATGGGGTGCCTCCATTTGATCATAGGTTACCCGAGTTGGAGGGTACCTGACTCTTTGGCTCCGTCTGAGCTGTTCTTCCAGAGTTCTACCGAAGACGATGATGTCATCCAGGTATACAAGACACTCCCGCGGGCTCATGTCCCCGATAGTCTTTTCCATCAGCTGTTGGAAGGTAGCAGGCGCCCCACATATACCTTGGGGCATCCGTGTAAATTGGTAGAATCCCAATGGGCAGACGAAAGCTGTCTTCTCCTGATCTTCCGCATTCATAGGTACCTGATAGTACCCGGATCGGAGGTCGAGCACGCTGAACCATTGACTTCCATTCAGCGCATTCAGTATCTCTTCAATGCGCGGAAGGTTATACTGATCTGGTATCGTACGATTGTTCAGTGTTCGATAGTCGACACACAGTCGTACGGATCTGTTCTTTTTACGCACCACCACTATGGGTGACGCGTAGGGCCCCCGGGACTCCGTCAAAATCCCGGCATCTTCCATATCGTGAATGACGTTCCTCACATCGTCCACATCCCATGGGGCGATGCGACGAGAGCGTTCGCGGAACGGGGTGGTATCACTCAGTCGAATGGCATCTTTGGCGCTGCGACTGCACCCCACATCCATTTCACTCATGGAGAACACCTGTCGTCGTTGATTCAACTGGGTTGCCAGCCGCTTCTTCCACTGGGTGGACAGCGTCGACTCACCGAAGTTGAAGTCCAGCTCGACTAACCGCTCATCCACGGCCGCCGCCTTCACCTGAGGCGTGGTTTCTACAGGACTGACTGGATATATGCAACCTAACTTCTGGTCGGCATCAAATTCCATCGGGAAGGGGGAAAGATTCTGTACATACACATGGGTTCGTAGAGGGATCTTAGCCGTCCACTCCCTCACTTCGGGTAGTACCCTGTATCCTCTCCGGACCTCTTCTTCTTCAGGCGTACTTTCCAGAGAGAAAAACTGATCACTCCCATCTCGTTCGGTATAACAACACCAGACAGCCATTCTTCGCACTCCCCCTGGTAATATGGTCGTCAGCCCGCGTTGCCGATTGTAGAGAGCCCCATGTCGCTCCAGGGCGTACACCCGTTTGCACTCCTCTTGTAGGACCGAATCTAGGAGAGCGGTGGCTAGCAGCAACTCGTTAGTCTCTTTCAGGTACGCTCGGATCACCGCCTGTACTATGTCAGCGTTGGTGCCCAGGATGATCGGGTACTTGCACTGGTCTTGGGGCTCCGGGCACACCAGGGCCGCTACATGCATGGGGTGTCTCTTGCCGGTGTTCAGCTGGAGTATTTCCATTTGAACCCTTACAATCCCATCGATGGGGTAATCTTCATTACTTAGCCCCCGAACGGTCACATGATCGGCCGCTCTCAGGGGGCAATTTCGGAGGTGCTGTTCATAGAACGGGCGGTATATGATGGTCACTTGTGACCCCGTGTCCAGTAGAGCCGACGCATAGATCCCTTCTAGTAACACCGGTATGATAACTGCAGGGCCTACTTGGCTGTAATTTTCCCGGTTGGGGGCGTCACCCCCGGCGTCGGCACCTGCAGGGGCATCGGTGGTTCCCCAAGGGGTCTCCACGTCAGACCCGGTGGTTTGTACTCGGCATACCATCGACCGGGCTGAGTTTCTTCGGTCGGGGGTTTTGTCCTCGGAGAGGTCCTCCCTTTCTGGGCAATCACGGAAGATGTGGCCCTTTTTACCGCAGGTATAGCAAAGGAGGTCTCTTGGTTCAGAGCGGCCCCTGTACGGAGAAGATGATTTACGGGCGGGTCTGGCTTTGGAGCCCGAATCTTTAGTGGCGACCTCATCGTCCTGACTCGGGGTCTTCTTGGTCTTTGCCGCAGCAGCCCGTGAAGGTTCACTGGTGGAAGGCGCCTTAGGCTTCTTGGAAGTGTGCAACTGAGCATAGGCTTCATGTTTTTTTATCTCATCCATTAGCCTTTCCCAGGAAGGGGGGTCACCCTGCATCAAGGAGCACTTTATCATGATTACGATATGATGGCCCGGTATCGCTCCTCTCAGAAATTGATCACGACAGTATTCATCCACCTGGGCAGCCGTGATGCTTTTCCTTTTTCGCATCTCCCATAAGACTGCTCGAATCCGCTGTAGGAAATCAGATAGCTCCTCTCCGTTTTTCTGGCAAAGATTGAAATACCGCTTCATCAATTGTCCTATGTCCTCGGTTCGCCCATATGCCCTCACAAGAGTCTCTAGCATCTGATGTGCGGTGACGTCCGCATGCTGATCTTTAGCCATCTGTATGGTGGTGGATGCGGGAGGGCGTAGGCATTCCATTATGCGTTGTCGCTTCACCAGCTCAGAGCACGTCCACTCTTCTAGAACCTGAGAAGTGTATTCTCTCCAGACGTCGAACGCTTCTTCGCCCGTTGGGGTCGGCTTGGTTCCTGAAAAGACTTTTAGTTTGTGATACTGTTGCGAGGTCTGAGCTTCGGATCGGGACTGCCCCATTTCTAGGAGGGCTTGAGCTAGCATTCGGATTTCATCCCCAGGTTTAGAGGACGAGTGGGCCATACTTAAGGGTGGACTATGGTCGGTGGGGGCGGCCCTGTCGGCCCCGCAATAGCTTTCAGAGGGTGAAGGCGATGTATGCATAGCAACCTCTTGTAAATTTGTGCGGCAGCTGCCGGGTTCTGATTTTATGGACAGTTCAGGATAGACAACAATACAGCAAGAACTGGGTGAGCTTCCGAGCCACAAGCTGGAGGGTCCCTGGCCTTCAGTTATGTCTTGCCCTATACTCACTAACACGGAGCAGTACTCCTCGGTCTCCAAATGTCGCTCTAACACTTCTATTGTGGCCGCCTCTCGCAGATTGGGTGTTGCCTCAAGGCCACTTGTATGAACGATGACGGAGTATCAACGGGAACGCGGCGCACCACAAGCGTGTGGCGCGGCTGTACTTGCAGCACTACTGCCCAGTCATGCGCTTCTGCGCGCGACAGGTACGGTAACGGTGGTGACATTTTGAACAATTTTGGAACCGGGCACCCCATGTCTGCGTATCTCAGCAGCACCTCCAAATGTAACGGGTTTCCCCCCCCCCCCAATCGCAGATTATACTGTGGGAGCAGAGAAACATACAACGTTACCATAGGTATGTGGTGCCTTACCTGTTGGCTCACAGGAGGGCTGAGCTTCCGCTAAGGGAACCCTGGGACAATTATAGGATAATATGAGTAACCGCGTACTCGGTACAGCGCCTCCACCTGCGATGGCTCCCACCAGAGGGGGAGTGGTTCCTCGCAGGACAATACACAATAACCACGTACCACAGATTGAATAGTAACTAATACCTTTACTAACATGCATAGACGACATGCAACATCAACAACATAACAACAGGTATCCCTCGCTAAGGGCAACCTGACTATGGCGTCTCGCAGGACGCGTACGCTATTTTGCACCATGGCGGGTGCCCACACTTTATGCGTCACGGCGGACGCTAACACCTTAGGCGCCTCGGCGGACGCTAACACCTCCACAGAGTGATCCCACCCCGTGTCCAGTAAACCCCAACCCAATGTCTCGCACTCCCAAGTCATATACCAATGTGTGTGTGTGACTGCGCAGCCACTATGTCTGGTGATAGGCCTTGTTGGTGCACGTGAGGTTGTGGGTTACCTGCCCTGGCTCCAGCCACGGGTGCTGCTATACCACTGGGGTTGCGTCGCTGGGATATCCTCCTGCGCGTGGGATGAATTCCGGCGTGGATAATATCACCGCAGCTCCACACCGTCTGTGCCTTGGCGAGGATCAGTCTGCTACCCGCAGACCGCAGTCACATGCTCCTTGGCCTCCGTGAAAATAGTCCAGCTCCCTTTTAGCAACAACCAATATTCTTTGTTCACTACTAACAAATAGATAATGGGGCAAAGTCCCTAACCTAGGGCCTGTCCCTACCACACTCAGCTAGGGTGACTCAGGGCTATCTGGGGCCTAGGGGATTGCTGGCTTAGTGCAGGGAGTCACTGACTCCTGCACCCTACCTCCTTCCCCTAGCTGCTCCGGTTACTCTCTGCCTAGTGTGCTCCAAGCCCGCCAAATGTATCCCTTTGTTGCAAGCAGAGCTCCTGCAGCCATATTGGCTACCTGGCGTCATGGGGCCGCTCCAGAGGCTCATGGGACTTGAAGTCCTCTTACAGAGCCCTCCTCTCATAGGCTAAAGCTTCGCGGGCTTTCTGTGCCTCCACTGCGCATGCGCGAGCTCCCTGCAGTCCTCCCGGTGCTCCTAGCCCTTGCACTCGCACAAAGCCCCTAACAATGGCGGCGCCCTGCTCCGCGAGCTGGCGGGACCACAGCAACGCGATCGCGGCCTTAACAACGGCCCGATCGCATCCCCGGCAACCGGCCCGCTCGCGTCCCCGGCAACAGGCCGCAACTCTAAGTAACGCGCGGCTCGCGCACCAGAAGGAGTGGGGGGTCAGTACGGCAAGGGGGACCTGGCTACATACCATTCACATAAAGGTGTCTTTGGGAGCCAAAGGTATCAGCTGGTAAGATGGAACATGGGGGCACACCAAGACTCACTGTGACCACTTGGCAGATGGCGTCTCTCACACAGATCCAAAACTCATGCCCGTTTGTATTAGCGCGACCCAGGAGCCACAGCGGGAGCCACTGCCAAACAACAGCCAGATTCCAGGCACCTCAAAAACCAGTAGAAGTCTCTCAGAGAGTAGCGCGGACACACTGCGAGGGTACCAGTGACGTCAGCCCTACGCGTTTCGTCCGTGTTTTTGAGGTGCCTGGAATCTGTCTGTTGTTTGGCGGTGGCTCCTGGGTCGCACAATAAAACATTTATCTTCTTTACTGTGAAGATAATGCACTAGGGAGTGCACTTTTTCTTTTTCGTTTCAGTATCTGTGGAAGTGATTCTTCCTTTGGATTCGGCTGCCCCCCGTCATTTGAATTTGGTTCTAAGGTTTTCCCCCGCTTTGAAGACTGGATTAAGTACTTTCTGCACTATCTTATTTTGCATATTTGTTTTATTTTGCATTCTGCAAACAGTGCACCAGGGATTAGCGATGTAAACATTTAATAAGAATAATGAGATACTCAGAAAGAGCAATAAAAAAACCACATCGTGCAATATGTACTGGAAGCTATTTGATTTCTGGGAATGGGGTGAATTGGAGTGGTACTCACTTATTCCCAAAAAATCAAAAGCCTATCCAAAGCTGTGGGAAAATCTTGATAATCTGGTGTCTGATGGACCCTCCAGGGAAAACAGAGAAGACGATAGTGCAAATAAAAAAATCTTTATATATACAGGAGGGCCCCGGTTATACGGCGGGTTCCGTTCCAGGGGCCTGCCGTATAGTGAAAATCGTCAGAAAGCGGATCCGGCGATTTTCAGTTGTTTGCATGTGCAAATCGTCATTTTTGCCGTTCTGCGCATGCGCGACCTACGGTCTGCGCATGCGCGCCGGGCGCAACCGCCCATTCTGCGCATGCGCGATTTAAGATCCAAGATGGCGGCCCCCTTCTCGGTGCCGCCGTATCGGCGGATTGCCAAAAAGCGGGGCGTCGATAAGCGGGGCCCTGCTGTAAATAGAACTCTGTAAGAAATACACTCACATGGTGACCATTCTTTAAAATGTGTTCTTTAAAAATCTTTTAGAGCTTCCAGTATTCGTGAGTGCTCCACTCTCATGGCCTTACTCAAAAGCTTGGGTCTCTCTGCACGTTCAGGTCTGGTGCCCGGATGTTTGCTCATAGGAAGTACGTCTTCTCTCGGCTCCCTGGATGCAGTCTGATGAAGCTCAACTCTAAGCCTTTCACCACAAACAGACGGCTTCTTCAGGAGAAATTCATCCCATGTCCCAAACTATCTTTAATTACCCATGTGTACTCTCTTATTGGATCCGAGGTGATCGTATAGTAAGCAAACCTATATCCAGATAATTAAAAGGGATATCAGCATCATAATGACAAAAAGCACACAGCACCATCTCCATTTCAAGCAGTGTGAGAGAAAACATAAACTTTCCAGAATATAAATTTGAATAAAATGATACATATATATTTAGTGTCTGGGATTTCTCTCATAGACTCTAGTAGAAATGGAGAAAGGTTGGGGTTAACGTTCTGCAGTCATCTATTAAACACATAAAAATAGAAACTAAACAAATTTTGAACATAGGTGCATAGGTACCTAAACTTGGGAAATAATTATACACAATTATGGCATACTGTAAGTCCCTAACTAGGGAAATTGTTACAGACAGCCTCTATGTACAGACTTGAAATAGAATTGCACAGGATTAAATTGGTAACCACATCTAAGAAGTAATCTAAAACTTATATAATTATGATAAACAGTCACCAAAAGATCACTGTAATCCATAGTAGTTTATAAAATATACAGTCATCGTAATCAATTCTTGCAGTGAATAATTAAAAAAAATAAAATACAATAGACAGTAGGGCTTGTTTCAAATACCTCTTCAGTGGAACAGTTCCACTGTACTCTGTGGAATTGTCCAACTGGTATACTCCAAATAAGGGTGTTCGGATGGTGACTGTCTGCTCTTAATAGACTATTTCTTGCCATTTGTTTACGATGTACCGTGATGACAAGCTCACCACTCTGCCCCCTTGAAATCTCGAGGTCTAGGAAATGTATCTCCTTTTTATTTCTTAGGTCTACTTCTCCAAGGAAAAAAAAATTGGGCCGCACGGGTAAAATCATCATCATCATCTCTCCTCCAGCACCTCATCATCATCATATAGCTCCCCAGCACCCCTCATCATCATCCTCATATCGCCCCCAGCACCCTTCATCATCATCCTCATATCTCCCCCAGAACCCCTCACTATCAGCCTTTGCGATACTCCCTATCTATCTCTCATACCCCCATCTCTCCCCCTCACCCACACACATAATACTCCCCCTCCACATCAAACACACAATACCCCCCTGCACACCACACACATCCCACCCCCCCTGCACCTCACATCCTTCTCCCCCCTGCACCTCACATCCTTCTCCCCCCTGCACCTCACATCATTCTCCCCCCGGCACCTCCCATCACTCTCCCTCCTGCACCTCACATCACTCTCCCCCCTGCACCTCACATCACTCTTCCCCCTGTACCTCACATCACTCTCCCCCCCTGCACCTCACATCAACCCCCCCTGCACCACACATCAAGCCCCCCTGCACCTCACATTAACCCCCCAGCACCTCATATCAAGCCCCCAGCACCTCACATCAAGCCCCCCAGCACCTCACATTAACCCCCAGCACCTCACATTAACCCCTCAGCACCTCACATCAACTCCCCCTGCACCACACATCAAGCCCCCCAGCACCTCACATTAACCCCCCAGCACCTCACATCAACCCCCCTGCACCACACATCAAGACCCCCAGCACCTCACATTAACCCCCCAGCACCTCACATTAACCCCCAGCACCTCACATCAACCCCCCCTGCACTTCAATCGGAGGAGGCGGCGGCAGAGCAGGGAGGAGTGCACGCTCTCACAAGCAGCAGGCAGGAAGTGCCTCAATGCTAGAGCGCGCTGCTACCCTGCGAGGGAGAGAGCGGGCTCGCGGGGGAGGGTGACAGCGGGCTCGCGGCGGAGGGTGACAGCAGGCTCGCGGGGGGGGGGGCGCGGGAGAGTGGTCTCAGGGGGGAGGGGGAGAGCAGAAAGCCACCGTGGGCTGCACAGTGAGTGATGCGGGCCGCGTGTTGTGCAGGCCTGGTCTAGATCTTTGTGTTGTAATATTATATGCCCAGATTTAAAAAATGTTATCTGCTCCCTCTTCCTAAAAAAAAACCTATGGCGTAAGAGTTTTCTAGCGAATAGGTTGTCATCCTTCACCCACTAAAAAGTATTGAAATCTGCAAAGGGGGAGAATGACTTTAATATGATTCTCATTGAGAACAAACTTTAATAGGATACCTTGGCTGTGAGCCATATGGCTGTGTAACATCAAAGTGTAACATTTAAGTATGTGTGAGCTGGATTCTACTATCAATAGCTACAGATTTTAAAATGTATTAATTGGTATGTGTGAGCTGGATTCTACTACTTTCAATAGCTACAGATTGTAAAATGTATTAATTGGTATGTCTCCTTCAATCAATTTGCAAGATCCTAAAATTTAATTAACAATTTGGTGTGTCTGAGTTGATTAGGCAGACCCCTCCATTAATTGTTAAGTCAATGTCACTGTGTTTTAGAATACTTAAGGCAGGATACCTTGGCTGTGAGCCATATAGCTGTGTAACATCAAAGTGTGTGGAGTTAATCTTGGACTTGAAATTGGAGGTGAAGATTGGAGGAAGATCTGGACTCTGGACAACATTATAACTGTGAGAACTTTACTTTCTAAACACTGTGATTATTTGTACTCTTCCTATCCTCCAATAACTGGGAAGTCTCCTCCTGTATCTCACTATGCCCTCCTTATTGCATTTACCGTTTACGGTTTCCTCACTCCTTGGTGAATGTCCCTGTTCTCTCCACCTTCCCCACTCCACCATTATTTATACACCTCTTTCCCAACAACTTCTTTACCCCTCAATAAAAAATACCCACACAAATCCTCTATTCACACCCTCTATCTACTCCTTCCTGCTGCTGGGGATCTCCCCTAGGCCTGAAGCCAGACATACACACCTGCTCTCACCCACGGCTCCCTGCCATCTCTTCCCCTGTAAATGGTGTTAACCTTTTTATTTAACACTGACCAACCTTAAAACTCACCCCACAAATCAAGCATCCAATAGCCTACACTAATGGCTATTGTCCCACAGTCGCTTATACCACCCATTGTGGCCAAGCACACCCATCTACAGCACTTATTCCCTCACCTGCTGTCTCTGTAAATTTACCCTCAAACCTCTTAGATTGTAAGCTCTTCAGGGCAGGAATTTCCTTTCCTATTGTCTGATTTTGCTGCACTTATTGTATTATTATAATTCCCTGTACTGTATTCTTTGTATTGTATTGTATGTCTTTATTTATATAGCGCCATTAATGTACATAGCGCTTCACAGTAGTAATACATGTGGTAATCGAATAAATAACAGATAATATAAGTAACAGATCATGGGAATAAGTGCTTTAGACATAAACATAATATTAAGGAAGAGGAGTCCCTGCCCCGAGGAGCTTACAATCTAATTGGTAGGTAGGGAGAACATACAGAGACAGTAGGAGGGAGTTCTGGTAAGTGCGTCTGCAGGGAGCCAAGCTTTATGTGTCATGTGTTCAGAATATTCCGTGCTATTCGTATGCTTCTTTAAGCAAGTGTGTCTTAAGGTGGGTCTTAAAGGTGGATAGAGAGGGTGCTAGTCGGGTACTGAGGGGAAGGGCATTCCAGAGGTGTGGGGCAGTCAGTGAAAAAGGTTTAAGGCGGGAGAGGGCTTTAGATACAAAGGGGGTAGAAAGAAGACATCCTTGAGCAGAACGCAAGAGTCGGGATGGTGCATAGCGAGAAATTAGGGCTGAGATGTAAGGAGGGGCAGAAGAGTGTAAAGCTTTAAAAGTGAGGAGAAGAATGGAGTGTGAGATGCGGGATTTGATTGGAAGCCAGGAGAGGGATTTCAGGAGGGGAGATGCCGAGACAGATCTAGGAAAGAGTAGAGTGATTTGTGAAGCGCTGAGTACACTTTTGGCTCTATATAAATAAAGATATTCAATACAATACAATTAACAGATTAATTAAAGATATTCAATACAATACAATTAACAGATTAATTATTTGAATGTCATTATCTAGTGGATTTTCCACTAATTGTGATAATAGCTTGTCTAGTTTCCTCAATTTCGGTACCTCCAGACGTCTCAGTTTCTTAGACCACCTCGCCTGTCCCCTTCTATTTTTCTTTTCTTTTAAGAGACGGGGTGGGAATGGCAGAAGAAGAATTAGAGATATTGTTCAAAGATTTACTTACTTTTTTTTACCAGGATGAGGATGAGGAAGTAGGCGAAGTCACAGCTCGCATAATGCTCAAAAAACATGGTAACTGTTTGTTGGGGACTACGTTGAACAGGGTTGGGATGCAGAACAGCCACAAGGTTATGTCAGTATCACTGGGATAGTGGAAGGGTATTATGACATTGTCTGAAGGTCTGGATGAAGAAGACCCAAGGACAGGAATATTGTCTCCGGGCCAAATTAACATGACAACTTATAAGTCATAAAGCAAAAGGCATCCTCAGGAACATGTTACTTAACTACAAATATTTAACGAACTGGAAACCAGTAGTGAGGAAAGTAATGGTTTAGTTTTATTGCATAGCAAAGTTATCATTAAAAAAAGAATATGTGGATTAAAACAATGTTGATGGTTACATTTAGCAAATTCAATGGGCATAGAATGGTATCTTCAGTCTTGCCAATGCGTCATTGATCTTCATAGCAGCTGGATATGGTATCAGCCTTTCCATTCTCGTATCAGTCTGTTGCTACTACAAAATTAATAAATGCAGAAAGTGACCATTCTCTCCAAGATTCCTCAAGACAACACCTGCTGTAGTTGTAACATTCTCTTCAGTTCTTATATCCCTATCTCCCTGGTTTTTCAGGGCCTTTTTGTCTTTCAACCTTGATTGAATCTCTATACAGTATGATATCCATTCACATTTGTTCTTGCAGGTGTGTATGAATCCTCTGGGGTTTGGGGGTAATTTGCCCAGTACGCACATGACCTTTCTCATCTGTTAAATACATCTCTGGCCTAAATCCAGTTTAACCTATGTCATATAAAATGGTTGTGCATACTACATAGTATCAAACGGCAATAATATTTTATCTCTGGTAATAATGTTTCTTTTAGAATTTACATGTATAGTAATCTAAATGTCCTTTAAAATATTCATTATGTTAACATGCCCACAAGGTCCAACTTCTTCTCTTTCTTCCCTAACATATTTTTTTTTCTTTTTCTAGAGATGTCATACATTACATTTTAACATTATATTTAAAAAATGTTTTATATATTGACAATCTTAATAGATCTTACACTAAGATATTATACATAAATGACATTACAATACAAGTCAAAACTTAACTAAAAATAGACATACACGTAAATGCATAGTGTAAGAATTCCAGTACCGTTACATTATATTGTAATTAGGTTTGAATCCGGTGTATAAAAACAAGATGCAACACATGCAGTATTATTCTGAATCATAATGAATCTTTTCTGTATATATATTATATCTCACACATACAGTATGATTTTATTCTAATGGTGGTGAATTAGTATCTTCTGATTCAGTTACATTAGGATTGGATTTGAAATTATAATAGGATTGCAGCTGTGTTGAGTTGTCACGTGTGGGTGATATTTGAGTGACCATCGAAAACTGTGGTTAAAACTGATGCAATCAAGAGTGTATGGCATCATGTTGGATTAACAGGAGTTCTAAGATCTTTCCAAAAGACATGCCATATTTGGTAATAAACTTTTATGGATGATGGGCAGTTCCTTATCAGACGTGACATCAGTTTTGAGCTGTAGGACCTTATCTGGTAATAGAATTAGTAGTAGCAAGGGCTGACTAAGGCCGAGGATCCGCTGCGGTCGGAGGCGCGCATGGGCCACCAGCCCCTTACCTCCTGTCTGGTGGTCCTCGCTGCCTCCTTCCGACGTGGCTCACTACGTGCTGTGACGCGTCAGCCGGCAAGAGCTACAAGCCACTGGTGTTTTGGAGCGGTGACGTGTCACGTGGTGTGGCAGTGAGCCAATGAGGAGGGGAGCTGTCTGGAGCTATGGG
This sequence comes from Ascaphus truei, assembly GCF_040206685.1. NCBI lineage: Eukaryota > Metazoa > Chordata > Amphibia > Anura > Ascaphidae > Ascaphus > Ascaphus truei. The sequence continues at coordinate 521,071,134 of NC_134483.1, read as the reverse complement.
AGGGAGGTCTGTGAGTGTGTATGGCAGCCGTGCTGGGGCGCTGTACAGATCAGAATGTCCTAAGTGGCTGCAGCAGATGCACAGGGGGGGGGACAACCCCTGGCACAGAAAGTATGATGGTCCCGCACCCCCCATCATTGCCGCGCCCACCCGACCCGTTTTGGCCACGCCCCTCGCTCCGGAAAAAGTTTTCTGCAGATTGCGGTGAGTGAGTTGCACGCGCTGCCGGCAAGCAAGGCGGCCGTGCGTGCGCGTGCAGCGGGGCCTTAGCCTAAGGGATATTGTCTGGATAAATATCCTAGCTAATTAGATGAGAGAGGGATTACACCACGAAGGATGTGAGATATGATTACACTGAGGAGGAGAGAAGGAACCAGGTTTAACATCACAATACCAAGAGTAAACAGAAGGATTACACCCAAGAAAGGAATAATAATTTACGCAACCATCTTTGTTATATCATTATAACTTATTTGACGTCACTGCCATTTGTGTACTATTTTTGTATGTGAGTATTTATCTTCAGAATAAATGTTTCTTTTTATGTGCCAAAACCAGAATGCTGAGTACCGTTATGCTGGAGTTATTATGAAAGAGACGTAAAGACATTTTACACATAGCAATATTATTTATTTCGCGTTTGACAGCATATAACTCTCAGCAATTTTAATTTTGCACTCAATAAATATAAATATATATATATATATATACATAATAAAAATAATAATTACATTATCAGTTTGCTTTCTCTTTCTGCTATTTTCTTTCGCTCTTCAAGATGACCTATTCTGTACCTTCGAACATTTTTATTATTTTGTCCTTTTGTTCCGGGGACAAATAATCCAAATAGGTTTTACATTTCTCAAATAATTTGTTGAGTCCTTTTCTATATCAGAGTATGTCTCTTTTATCAAAACGCACTAATATCAATAGTTCTCTTTGTATGTCTGATATTTTCTGTACCGGTTTTTTTTTTTAAAACCAATCTCTTAAAATACACTTTTTGCCAATGGTAATTAATATAATTATCAATTTGGAACTTGACTGTTTTGTTTCTCATTTATGATTTATGATTATGATTTCGACGTTTCCTAATAATAATCATTCATTGCTATATCAAGTTACAGTTACATAGTAGATGAGGTTGAAAAAAGACTTGCGTCCATGAAGTTCAACCTATGCTTGTGAGGATGCGGGGATCGCGGCACTCACAGCGCGACCCCTCCTCACCTCCAAATGCCCCCGCTGCCGTGAGACGGCGGCCTCTCAGGGCTCTGGCGGTTCCCTGTGGTCCCGGGCGCGCGCTCTCCGACTTTACAGAGCGCGCGCCGGGCAAGGATAATTTATTCACTTCATTAGCAGTGAAACCACGCCCCCAATTCTCACAAAGGCTGCCACTTAACCCTAAAGCTTCCCACCTGGCTGCCTATCATAGGAACCAATCCAGGACAGCTCCTCATGTTCCTCCAGGACTGCCTCCGTTCCCTATTGGTCAGCCGCAATATGTAGTACCTGTCTTGCCTCTCTCACATTGCTCGACATAGTCTCTGTTTACAGACGTCTATTCTGGCTCTCCCTTTGCTCTTCGTTTATTCAGGTTGTGACCCGGCTTGGCGGACGTTCCTCTCTGGCTCTGGACCCCGGCTCCCACTTGACCTTGCAGCTTCTCTCATCCCTCGACCACAGCTTGGACCTCGACCTCCCGGATCTCTCTCTCCCTGACCTTGGCTAACGGCAACGACTTCGTCTCTTCTGTACCGGTACCGGCAAGTATTGCTACACCTATTCACACCTGGCCTGGCAACGCCAAAACACCACACTCCGGACACGCTCCTTCTGCTGCGGGTGCGTGCACATATACGTCCCCACCTTAGTATAAGGAACGAGTCTGGTCTGCGGGCAGCACCGGCGTAACATTATGTCGAGCCCACAGGACGCAGACCAGACTGACATGGCCTCCATGATGACGGCCATGTATCAACAAGTCCAGGCCCTAACTGATCAAATGGCTCTCCTCACTCAACTGGTACAGGACCTTTCATTTCAGGCACCACCTGTGGCCGCACCGCCGCTGTCGGCATAACCAGTATCCGCCGCAACCTCAGACCCGAAGATCCCGGCACCTAAACAGTACGCGGGGGATCCGCACGCCTGTCGCGGTTTTCTCAATCAATGCGAGATCCAGTTTGAGGTGGCCCCGCAGCAGTATTCCACTGGTCGTAAGAAAGTGGCATATGTGTACAGCCTACTCACAGGGAATGCACTGGCATGGGCCTCCCCAATTTGGGAACTACGTCCCGAAATCACCCGCGACTACGCGGCCTTTAGATGAGACTTTCGACAGGTCTTCGATACCCCCGCACGCCAAGAAACTGCCTCTGACTCTTTGCTTGAGCTTTCTCAGGGACGCCGTTCCGTGGCCCAGTACGCCTTGGAGTTCAGGACCATAGCAGCTGAGACATGGGACCAGGAGGCTTTAGTCTCCGTCTTCTGGCGGGGCTTAACGGATTCTGTGAAGGACGAGCTCGCCTCACAACTCAGGCCAGGGATTCTGGAGGAACTCATCTCCCAAGCCATTCGAGTGGATCAGCGCCTTCAGGTACGCCGCGCTCAGCGCCAGCATCCCTGTTTTATGCCCTTCCGTGCTCCTGTTCCCAGGTTCTCTTCAACCACAGGACCTGCCGTCTCCCCGCTGCCCGCTCTGGAGCCGATGCAACTTGGAGTCCAACATCCCCGGGCACCGATGCGACAAGCTCGCCAAGCCGGTGGGTTATGTTACTACTGCGGATCTTCCGAGCATCTGGTCCGTGAATGTCCACTACGCCTGGGAAATGAGCAAACCCAGTGAGTACGAAGGGGCTCTCCCTGGGTGCTAAATCTCCTTGTCAGAACCAGATTCCACTCGTTAGGAAGAAGTCTCCCGCTGCCTTGGTCGGGATCAACGGCCGTCCGCTCACCCCGGCATACATTTCCTTGGAAACTTGCCCCCTCACCCTTTCCTCTCATTCCCACAAGGAGACCCTGGCCTTTGATGTAATCCATGCTCCTGGAACACCAGTCACCCATGGCTTACCTTGGTTGCAGTAGCACAATCCTCACATCAACTGGACATCCCAAGATCCCATCATCTGGAGGTCAAGGTCAGAGGAGTCATCTCCACCAGCTGTAGTTCCGCCTCAACTGCTGGCCAATACATCAAACCCTAAGGGAGATTTACCCGCTCCGTATGCTGATTTTCTGGATGTCTTCAGCAAAACTCAATCCGAACTACTACCTCCTCACAGATCATACGATTGTCCGATATACTTGGCACCTGGATACATATTGCCCAAATCCAAATCCTACCCCCTCTCTCTACCTGAGACGGAAGCCATGAACGAATATATCTGCGAGAACCTGAAGTGGGGCTTTATATGGCATTCCAATTCGCCCACGGGGGCTGGATTCTTTTTCGTCAAGAAAAAGGACGGTACTCTCAGACCGTATATAGACTACCGGGGACTGAACCGCATTACGGTGAAGAACCGTTACCCACTTCCACTCATCTCTGAACTCTTCGACAGACTTCAAGGTGCTAACCTGTTCTCCAAGCTTGACCTTCGCGGGGCGTATAATCTTATTCGCATCCAGGAGGGCGACGAATGGAAGACCGCCTTCAACACCCGTAGCGGCCACTACGAATATCTCGTGATGCCCTTCGGCTTATGCAACACCCCGGCGGTTTTTCAGGACTTTATCAAAGACATCTTTCGGGATGTCCTTAATCGTTTTGTAATTGTTTATCTGGATGACATCCTTATTTTTTCCAAGAATCTACAGGATCATATCATCCATACTAAGTTTGTACACTCCCGCCTCCGAGAGAACCGATTGTTTGCCAAGATGGAGAAATGTCTCTTTCACCAGTCTTCCACCTCTTTTCTTGGGTATATTATTTCCAACACGGGATTGGCCACGGACCCCGAGAACTTAAAGCCGTAGTGGATTTGCCGCAACCCGATTCCCTCAAATCTATTCAGCGATTCCTAGGCTTTTCCAATTATTACCTGAAGTTTATTCGTAACTTCTCCACCATCATCGCTCCGATCACTGCACTGACCCAAAAAGGAGCTGATCCTTCGTCTTGGTCTCCTGAGGCAGTCACAGCTTTCGAAACATTGAAACAAGCATTTGTCTCAGCTCCCATCCTCCGACACCCGGACACCAATTTTTCATTCACCCTAGAGGTAGATGCTTCGGACTGCGGGGCCGGCGCAGTCCTATCGCAGAGATTTTCTCCCCAGGATAAACTTCACCTTTGCGGTTTTATCTCTAAGAAGTTTTCCCCAGCTGAGAGGAACTATGACGTGGGCAATAGGGAACTTTTGGCCGTCAAATTGGCCCTTCAGGAATGGAGGCATCTGTTGGAGGGGTCAAAAGAGCCGTTCACTATTCTCACGGACCACAAAAATCTTTTATACATCGAGAATGCCCGCCAGCTGGTCGTTATTTTTCTCCAGGTTTAATTTTATTTTGTCTTACATTCCCGGCACTAAGAACGTCAAGGCGGATGCTCTCTCTAGATACTATTCTTTTGAAGAGAGACCGGAGAAAACTACAGAGTCTATCCTTCCCAAGCAAAAGATCCTCGCAGTCGCTACATTCAAGAATATTGAGAAGATCATCAAGTCTCAAAGACACCTTCCTAGCGATATTGAGATTCCGAAGGACACCTTATACGTGGAGCCCAAGTTTATTCCTGAGATTCTGGAATGGGGGCATGCTTCCCGCTCGGCAGGACATCCAGGTTTCAAGACGACTTTGGATCTCATCCATCGCACCTTCTGGTGGCCCAATATGGCCAAATCCATCCTTGAATTTACCCCGGCCTGTCCGGTATGTGCACGCAATAAGATTCCTCGCCAGAGACCCCATGGTCTTCTTTTGCCCTTACCCATCCCGGAGCGCTCCTGGTCCCACATATCCATGGACTTTATTGTCGAATTGCCTAGGTCGAATGGCATGAACACCATTCTAGTAGTGGTGGATCGGTTTACCAAGATGGCACATTTTATTCCTCTTAAAGGATTACCCTCCTCACCCGCCCTAGCCGATATTTTCTCCAAAGAGATTTTCCGGATCCATGGCATACCCACATCCATCATATCGGATCGTGGCTCTCAATTAGTTTCCAGATTCTGGACGACCTTCACCAGAAGACTGGGCATTGCTTCCTCCTTTTCTTCGGGATATCACCCTCAATCCAATGGACAGACCGAGAGGGTAAGGCATTGACCCCGCTGCCTACTACTACTGCTGGTCTTTATATTAAAAACAATAAAATAATCTTTTGTCTATAAGAGTATAAAAAATCCCTGCGCTGATCAATTTGTGCTTGTCTCAATATCCTTTTATTGCTCTGTCCGTTCTTTAAATAGATTTTATTGTTTTGCGCTTCTTTTCCAAGAATCATTAATTGCTCACTCTTGATGTACTAGAAGTGTTTTTTTAATATAGTTTGCTTTTGTGTTTTATATTTCATATTTTAACCTTTTCTTTTCCATTCTAGTGTAATTTTGCTTAATTCATTTATAGTGTCTTATTTAATGTCTTTTGTTCGAATAAAGTTGTGTATGTTGTCACAGTTACCCTTAGTGGTACAATGTATTTGGTCATGGGGTCATTGACTCCTCCCCGCTCTCACTGTATTGGCTAGAGGACCTGAGTCGCGGGCCAATCGGGTGTGAGCGTGGGGTATTTTAATGCCTTATGATTTAATTTTTGTTACACCCTGATGAAGAAACCTTTGGTTTCGAAACGCGTTGGAAAGGACTTTTTATGCGCTGTTCAGTTTGAATTATTTCATCCTTTCAAGGCTGATCTATTCTCCTCAACTGGGGAGGAAATTGCGACGCGAGCTTTGGTGTCGCCACTAAGTGACGTCAGAGATCCGGAAGCGGAGGATCGGAGGGCTGCGAGTGTGCATTGAGCCACCGTGAGAGACTAACCCACAAAGCGGTTATCAACCTCGTCCATAACGATTCTGCTGAGACTTCCATCCCCAATAGCGGGACCATCTAGAATCCACCAAATTCGGTTTTGGACTGAAAGACCCAGAGGCTGGAAGCTGCCTAAACAACAGACGATATCCTGGTTGGAGATCCGGTTGGCGCATGGGTAACATTAACCCCCGACATGCTGGGTTTTTTCTCCCTTGATGTACGCATAATACTCACCTGTACTGTTTGATTGGAATAATATTTCTTTTAATGCACTATGAGCGTTGTGCGCTGTTTTTGTGTTTTCTGTCTTTGTTACTTGCCTGAGCTCATCCAGCATACCTTAAACCTGCTTTATCCCTTCCCCCCACCCCACATTTAGAACCGTTGATTCGTCAGCCCCGCTCAAATTGGGGAGAGGTGACTATATTTGTGCCACGCTCTGACTATCTCTAAACATTATATCATCTTTTATTTCTGTAGGGAGGGAGGTGTTTTTCACATGTAAAAAAGATGTTGGGCCATTTAGGTAATACAATTCTTTTTCCAAGGTACTATTTGTGCAACTCTATTTTTTTTAGTATCCATTCCCCAGCATATCGAAATAACGCTATTTGATTAAACAGTTTGACATTTGGGAATAACATTCCTCCATATTGTTTAGGTAAGTGCAACTTGTCCAAATGAATCCTATATTTTCTGCAATTCCATATGAATTGAGTGAAAGGCTATTTAATACCTTCATATCATCTTTATTGGATATCATCAGTGGCAGATTGCACATTAGGCCCATGCCTAGGGCGGTAAAATTTTTGGGCAGCAAAAATTTCCGCCCCCATACGCATTTGGCATGTTCTCGGGCCTATTGGACCTAATGGAAAGGCACTTACATGTGTCCTGCCGCCTCCTTGGTGCGGCCCTCAATCTCCTTTGGAATCCCAACATCGAATGACGCCGTGGACACCCCAACGTGACGTCACATTGCATCATATGTCGTGCGATTGCGTTACATGGCAACACCGTGCTCCGTCATGTTGATGAAGTCCGCGGCGTCATTTGACACTGGGATTCCAAATGAGATGGAAGGCAGCAGAACACATGTATGTGCCATGGGGCGGCGGATTGTCAATACGCTGCTAGATATCATTAAGGGGAGCATTTGAATATAATAACTATCGGAATAGGATTGTGGGGGTAAGGGGGGAGTTTAGTCTATAGATTTCCTCTGGAAGTGCAACCCTAAATATTTTATACTTTCGATTGTCACCTTAAAAGAAAGGTTTGGTATATCTTGTGTCACTTGTCTGTTGTGATTATTCAGTTGTAATATTTCAGACTTATCAAAATATATTTTATATCCTGAAAACGCACTATAATCTTTTATGATCTCACAAATATATTCTAAACTTTCCCTTGTATTTCCAACCAATAAAAGCATGTCATCTGCAAAAAAGTGCTACTTTAATTTCTTTATTACCTATTTTTTTCCCCCAGATATTTTTCTGAGTTCCTTAATGTGATTGCTAATGCTTCCAGTATTATTGCAAAAGTAATGGCAATAAGGTGCATTCTTGTCTTGTTCCCCATGCTATATAACTTTCAGAGAGAAAGCCCTGAGAGCTAATCCTTTACGTGGAGTTACATAAAATATTGTAATCATCTCCTGAAAAGTCCCTTCTATACCAAAGAGAGACAGCGCTTCAACTAAATGGTCCCAGTTCATGAGATCAAACACTTTTTCTGTGTCTAAGCTTAGCATAATTCCTGGAGGGGATTTATCTTTGCCCTTCAAATTCTCCAAAACTGCTATTCATTTTAACTTCTCTTTAAGGGGCTTATTCTATATCCGCTGAAGTGGCCAATTGGTACATTTGCGGCCAAAATTCCCCATTGATTCTAATGCTTCATAATATATACAATGTAAAATCTATTTGGTAGAAACACGTCATAGTTGTTAAGTATGCATTACATCTTGTTTCTACCTAATGTATTTTATGTAATTTGAAATATCTCTGGTCAACCTACCCTTCTGTATAACTCACAAGATGAAAACCTAATGGTAGACCCACCTGAACAGCAACAGTAACACGAGGAAGCAGGAAATCTTACAAATATTGCAGGCCTAACTTTCTTTGAAATGAGATTAGCCAAGGTCTCTGTACAAGCAAACCTTGGGAAATTAATCATTTCTAAAACACTTTACCATGGTCCGGAGTAAAGTTAGTCTGGCTACATCTTTAGGTTGTCCATATCCCGTAAACGTGATCTTAAAAGTCTTGAAGGTTTTTAGTGTCTCCACTAATCAGTCTGTGAATGATATACTGGTATCCAAAAATATTTCGTTTTTAATGTGTTAGGAAACCTTTGCCTTCCCTCAATCAACTCCAATCATAAAAAGGTATTGCTGCCACTGAATAGGGCACTGATGAGACCCCCAGTATGTAATATGAGAGAGTAAATTATGCTCTATATAGGAAATTCAGAAATCAGACAAAAATTAATTTATACCTGACCAAAAAAAACAAAACATAAAATGGATGTGCTTACTTTACAAAAGGCCCGAGAGGAAGAACATGGGCAAGTTTACTTAATTACTTAATTTTCAACACCAGGTTTGTGGTTTGGTTGTGTCGTTGTTGCTTTGTAGCATGTCACTCATGTTTTAAAGGACCCTAAAGACATTATAGTCTCTTCTTCATGGGACCTGGGAAGTGTGCTTCCAGGTACAAGGATTCATAATTTGGCAGTGATTGTAGTAGGCATGCGACAGGGCGCATGGCGCCGTGCGGGCAACGAACTTGGCAATTGCAATGAGGCGTGGCCATGTCACATCCGTAATGACAGAAAATCACAAAAAAACAAAACATGGTGTTTTCAAAGAACATGAAATGGTTATTGTTGACGGACGGCTCATATCTTAAAATGACAGTATTTTGTGGTATTGAGACAAAACGTCCATGAAATAAGTAAGCGAGAATCACTTGAATTTGCTACTTTGTACCACGAACTTCAGAAGCATGAAAGGAAATTTCTCAATACATGAAAATGACAATCTACATTTCATTATATTTTAGAACGAATTAAGGACAAGATTGTCAGGAATCGACGTTCTCCACGCTCCCCACACAGTGCACTCACTTCCCTCGGCGATTCCTCTGCTCAGCGCCGGGCGCGTCCACGCCCACCTGCACCATCCACTGGCTCGGTCCACACGCGTACACGCCTTACAGAGCGCGCTCAGTCTGCACTCTTCTTCCTGTCCCCCGGACCTCAGGCTCCGCCCCCACACGGGCATACTCAGGTTACAAACAAGTCTCACCTGGCCTGTTATGCCTGCACCAATCTGCAGTGTCTCCCTGTAGCTCTTCCTATCCCGCCTCCGTTCCTAATTGGACCTTCCTGCTTTATCTAGCTCCTCCCTGCTCTGTCTTTGCTCGACATAGTCTCTGCATGGAAGTACTTCAGGATTCTCTTAGTGTTTTCACAGGTACTGACACGGCTCGTACGACTACCTCCTTTGGCTCTCGATCACGGCACTCCTTGGACAACGCTCACTCTGATACCCCTCGAACCCGGCTTGGACTACGACTTCAGAACTTCTTTAACCGGTACCGGCAAGTATTGCTAGCAAACACCACCTGGCCTGGCAACGCCTAATTCACCACACTCCGGACACGCTCCTTCTGCTGCGGGTGTGTGTTCCTATACGTCCCCACCTCAGTATAAGGGACGGGTCTGGTCTGCGGGCAGCACCGGCGTAACAAAGATAGCCCCTGCACAGACTAATTTTTGTCACATAATTAGTACAGAAGAGAGGTTCATGCTCATATTAAAGTTATCCATGTAGAATTTGTAGTGACAACTGCGCTCCAGTGTTTGATCACATAAATAATGGAGAAAAGAACTCAGTCTAAAGACATAACATCCTCTGTGGGGCCAAAAGATCCCTGAGGTAGGGGCAAGCAATAAACCCCCATGACACCTCCAATAGGGATGGTCCCCCTCAAAGTGTTGAAAAGTACTTACATATTGCACTGGTCCTTTAGATTCCAGGTAGACGTGCAGCCACGTTGATATGGATAGCTGTAGAGAAAAGAAGAAAACTAGCGCACAGTCCAATGAAGTGGGTCCCAGGATAACAAAAATTATATGTCGAGCTCCCGTTGCGTCACAGACAGCTCATATCCATGATGCGGGTTCTGTAGCCACACCGGGTGGGGTGGGGGAGTGCCTGACCACCTACGCTCTTGGCTTCATGGGATGGGAGAAGCACCGTAGGAACAATGACACTCCTTTGAAGCGCCGGTTCTTACCAGATTTTGGCGCAAAAATGGAAAACAGGTAGGGTATATAAGAACTGCATTTGAGCCATTTGTTATATTCCTTGACAAAGAACTACTGTTCGAAACGCGTAGGAAGTTGCTCTCCTCCGTTTGATGTTTTCACATCAATAAATATCTATTTTTGTTATCCTGGGACCCACTTCATTGGACTGTGCGTCAGTTTTCTTCTTTTCTCATATTAAAGTTAGTTGTAGTACTATTATTGGGACAATTTTTTTTTATTAAAAAGTAATCTATGTAATATCCTATTAATATAATGCAGTCATTTTAAGTCTTTCCATTAGCCCGACACACACACACAAGCACAAACTGACACTGTGTAAAGAAGATGAATGTGTTATAGTATTAAAAACACCATTGTAAAAAATATAAAAATAATAAAATGCTGGCGATAACGATTTAACAAATAACGAATATAAATCTTTGTGTCTTTACAGATTTCTTTCAACTGGAACCCCATTTCGAGGATTGGCATTTTAGTTTACGATGGGTAACACAACAGTTGGACAAATTGTTTATGGCACCTGCGATGCTATAAACAAATTCCATGCTGATCATATGCCATGTCCTACTGTACAAAGTTTAAGCAACGTTGCAAGTGAATTTTCCAGCAAAATGAATTTTCCAAATTGTGTGGGCTGTTTAGATAGAAAGCATATTCGCATAAAGCATCCCAAGAAGTTTGGCACCATTTATTACAATCACAATTCTATTGTATTGTAAGCTGTTGCAAAATGTTAATTTATTACCATGGACATAGGAGCTTACGGAAAGCAAAAAAAGAGATGGTGGGGTGTTTTATAGTATCATCGCTTCATCAGCTTATCGGGCGAACAAAAATTGCCTTTGCCTTTGCATAAAGGCTTGCCATTGAGTACAACAAGCCAACAGTTGGCTTGTGTACTTTTAGCGAATGTGGCTTTTCCGTTGCTCACATACATTATGAAGCCACACAGCAGTAAAGGTTTAACAAAAGGACATTTTTAATTACAGACTCAAAAGCAAGACACTGGAGTGTGCCTTTGGGATTTTGACGACTAAATGGCGATTACTATTAAAAGCTATAGCAACATCTGTACCAAATGTTAGATTTGGAAGGCACTAGATGTGCCAACGTCCGACCGTGTGGCCATACGTACTACCCAACTTTTGAAATGTAGGGCAAATAATCCAACAGATATTGCTAAAACAATTCGATTCATTTAAAATTTATTTTAATGCTGAAGGCGCAGTCCCTTGGCAAAATACTGTATAATTGTTAAAAAATAAAAATGATACTTAAATCAATGTATGAGATATTATATTGATGCACCGATTCACTATTTACCAGGCAATAAATGTTGTCATAGTTTTAAACATACACGGTTTAAAACACTATAAAATTCATTAATAATTCAATGGGAAAACAAGGACAACTACATGTAACATACATTTTAACAGGTATACCAGTAATTTTTCATAAGGAAGTGCTTTTTCATTGTCCTGTACTGCCTTTAAAACTAGAGATTGAATATCTTGCCGTATCAATTTATTTTTTACAGGATCCAATTTTTTAATATAAGGAATAAGGCTTTGAGAGAAAAAAAAAATCAAGCTCTTCATTCTGCACGGTCTTTCAGGACAGTAGCCATCATTTCCAATTTACGTTCAATACAAATTAATTTTTTTAAAGTCAGATCTTCACTTTTTGGGGTTTAGGCTCAGGAGAATTCGCTGTCTCACAAAGAATCGTCATCCACAGTAATGTCGCCTGGTGTGTCCTCTGATTTCATGTACTTCAAGATTTTACACCATTTCGGTGGTGTCATTTGTACTTTCAAAAACTCCATCAATTTGAAGTACGGCCATGATGACGTATATTCTGAAGCACTACTACCAGCATAGCCAGAACATGGAGGTTTGATCATTTTAAGTTCTCTGTGGAATGAATACCGCAGATTTTTTCCATTTTCCTTAGGCTACGTCACCTACAAATAAAAATCGGGAAAAAAAACAGGTTTACATCAGGTTAAGCAATTTGTATACAACTAATTTTTGCCTACATTTCAACGTTTGCAAACGTATTGCACTTTTATGTAACCTTTATCACAAGCAGTAAGCAATGTATACATTTTACACTTTAATATTTATAAATAACCTATATTACTAAATCTATGTACTTACTTGTGATGCTCAATTTCTCTACAATTTCTCTCCACAATTGGTCATGAAGATACCGGTCGTGGTAAACCTTGCATTGCTGATACAACAATGCATCTCTTTGAAAGACCTCACCCATAAGTTGCTCAGTGTAAATGTATCCATACTGTATTTTGCATACTGTATAGAACAAATTAGTTTTACACTTTCAACACAAGAAAAAGCTAAGAATTTCCAGAAACCAGTTCCACAAGTTTTGCTACGCTCTGCTTTATTACACACTGGATACGTGACGCACCCGTCGCGTGAAAAAACAAAATCTCCTTGTCTCTTGCAAACGGTCCCGCTCTGCCATGCTTATTGCACCACCATGGCCGCCCACAGAGGTCCATTGTTTCGTTCCTGCAGCGTGCACCGTCGCGTTTACTATAATCGCGGCCTTACACGTGCAAACAGACTTAGGAGCTATTTTAGACTGCCAAGTTTCTTTGTTTTTCAAGTGCCCATAACTCTGCAAGCTCAAAGAACTCAAATATTCTTAATGAACATGTAGAACGGGAGACCTGTGTTTGAAGGAACTCAAGCATTTGCGAACCAGAATCTCTCCTGGTTAATAACGTCTGTTTATAAATAACTAATTTAACCTGTGGTCTATCAGAAATCTGCAGCTTTATTCAATAGAAAGACATTACTCAAGCACTACACGAATTTTATTTTAACACCTTTGCATCAGTATTGATGAAACATTAACTATGTTTGAATCTACTGTGAGATTTAATTCGTATCAGAAAGTGTGACATTAACTTTTCTTTCCAACCAAGTGTAAAACTCATGTGAGATTTTCTGCATTGGCTTATTATATCTTGTTATATAACTTTGTTTTATTTTTGCCTAATAGTACCAGTATCTCTGAAAATATGGTACATCCAAATTATATTTTAATCAATTTGATATTATAAAATAAAGTGTTAAGATACACACACATTTCTTCTTTATGATATTTTGCTTATACGTTGGAGGTCTGACACATACAGGTAGCTTTTAGTCAGTTTCTGGTAGTTTCTAGGTTTGTGTTTTTACTGTAACTGTTTTATGAGAATACAATTTTTTGTAAGATCCTAAAAATATTAGGGTGGCTTTATTTGAGAAAGACAAAATAGATTGCAACAGTGAATCCCAACAGTGGGTTCATGAACCCCCTAGGGGTTCACGATGTGTCTTCAAGGGGTTCACCAACAAATATGTTATGATGCATCCCAGGCAGTATAGTAGTTTCCTGAGCTCATGTGGGGACGGCACACTTCGTAAGATCCCAAAACTGCACCTTATCGTGGGTAGCAGCTTTAAATTACAGCGGGAGCTTCCAAAGTTACTCCACACAATGCTTCGCATCCACAGCAGTTTTGACTTTGGGAGCTCCCGCACTATTGATGAGCTCAGGAGTTTGTGAAAAAAGGTTGGTAACCACTGGATTAGAAGATATCTTCCCATGCTTCCAAACTGGAAAATCTTTTGCCCACGCGTCAACAGAAGAAAGATTGTTTTCTTTACATGGAAGTACCATGCATTGTAGAATGCCCATGGTTAACATTCCGTCAAAGCGTTTTGTCAGATCTCAAAATCGACATGGTTGTTTATACATGTGTGGTGCCAATGCTGATGCATCATTACTACTTACAGTATGCATGCAGATCTATGTGGTGCCTGTAATGTAATCCTCTCCCAAAGAATCGAGAGAGGGGATGTATGATCACTGCTCTAAGGTGCCAAGTGCTTGGTGGTGTCAGGCGAAACATTTTGCCTAGTGAACAAACAAGAAACAGCAAGCGCAAAAAAAACCAGTGGCTAATGTATATAGAAAAATTACAACGATACAGACAGTGCAGCTCCAAACAAAAATATTTTTACATGGGCAGGAACAGGTAATAATGGAGCGCAAATATCCTCAGGTGAAATCATAAAGGGGAATATAGTTCAATGATGTATGATAGAAAGTTTGGGTATTCATAGGGCTTGGGATAATCATGGTGCTTTTTAAAATGCAAAGAAACATTGGTAGATTCAAAGCCCAATGTCATATTTTTAATGTGCTCCAAAATCCACACTCTGGGTGGGCAGGTCATACGTCCCACGTATTGTAGGTCACAAGGACATACACGACATGGTCAATATCAGAGTGGTCAGAACGCCTTTTTATCTGCTGTTTGTAAGTGTATTTTCACTTGCATAGTGTTTCAGTAAATACATATTGCACTAGATTTCTCACTTCATTCTACATGAGGAAGGATCTGGTCCACTTACTGGACTGTTCGAGGATGTGTTGCTGCTCAAGCGCAGGTTTTTCCCCTACATTGCCTGAATTACTTGGATGCCATGTGAGTGGGATTATCCCAAACCCTATTTATGCCTGATCTCTATCATACATTATTGCACTATATTTTCCTTTATTTATATGATTTCAAATGAGGATATTTGCGCTACATTTTCTGTTCCTAACCATTTTGCCTTGGCAACATTTTTATAATCCCATATATAAAAAGGGATCAGGAGGTAGTGCTAGACATGATGGTATTAGGTTGGAAAGAGTACCACTACTTTTTTTTATTTACTTCTAAATAATGTTAGATAACAGTTTTAGTTGCCTATACACTACCTAAAGTCATCTAATAAGTAGCAACATCCAGTGTGGATTCCTATTGACTGGCGCATGATTTGGCTGCCATTTTGTTTTTTTGCATCACAGTTGAAACACCGTAAGTATCTCGGGAACTAGGAGGGGATTCCTTAAGCTAAACATAGCACAGTACTACTTGGGTTCAATTAGGTGCTTTAAGTCACTTCAACCACT
Source organism: Ascaphus truei (assembly GCF_040206685.1). Taxonomy (NCBI): domain Eukaryota; kingdom Metazoa; phylum Chordata; class Amphibia; order Anura; family Ascaphidae; genus Ascaphus; species Ascaphus truei. The sequence goes on along the minus strand of NC_134483.1, from coordinate 521,055,826 downwards.
GACAGATATTTTACTGTTAAGAATGGTTCTGTCCTAACAGAATAACTACTTAGGCTCCGACACTAGGGGAAACATAAGGTAATGCCTATTACTTGGTGAAAGGGTAATGGGAATCGCAGCATGTTTGGGGGGAAACCCCCCCACCCCCAGCAAATTAATAAAATATACTTGGGTTTAGGACACGGAAAGTGCGTTTATAAGACTAGGGAGTTAAAAATTATATATATTGAGAAAGATCTACTGTACTAGAGTAAGTAGGGAAAAGGGATCAAATGGAGCCAAATGGTTCCTTTTAATTTCTGTTTCACATTACCCCTACAGATAGTTAACATAAAAATGGTTAATAGGTAATAGTGGTGAATGCATTTACCAACAGCAATCTGGATAACATCCAAGGTAGATATGAATAAGTTCGGAGATAGTACAAACTCCATTGACTGTGCTGAAATGGACAAATGTTTTTCTTAGGGATTTATTGGCTAACTGTAATTAATTGCAGAAACTGATACACATTAGAAAGGTGGCCTCCGTGTTAATCACTTCAGCAGAAGGGGTAGTGAAAGGTTTTTAACTGATACAAATAAAAATCTAATCATACCGTATATTATTCTGCAAGTTATACGGCATGTCACCCTATGACCTATCTATGCAAATAAATGTTATTCTATATATACATATTTTAGACATAAAACAAATATTTGAATGTGTATACACTAATACAATTGTGTACAAAATGTATACTGTCCAAACATAATATGCAATGTAAAACTAGTTGTGCAAATACATTATTTTTGAACAATGTACAATTAAAGAAAACCTATGAAGATAAACTCTAATATTGGTCTGCTAAAGGTATCCCAACCTACAACAAATCTAATTTTCTCCAGGACCAATACGACGATTAGAGCTTTAAACTTAAAAAATTAAAAAACATCAAAACTTTGCATGAATACATTTGAGGTGCTTTTGTCTTGTGCTGTTTACTTTATGTATGTCTGGTGGTTTGCCCCCAATATCTGGCCTAAAGTTGAAGCATTTTGCTCCACATGAATACGCGCAGAACGGGGTCAGGTACAACCCCGTGCCCCCAAGGTCCTTTTCTCAATTTGCAAATTGATTTTATTGAGATGCCTCGCAGCCTGCATTACCAATATGTTTTGTTTGTTTGTATGTTTTCAGGTTGGGTAGAAGCATACCCTTGTCAGCACGCGGACACACGATCAGTGGCTAACAGGCTGCTACATGAGTTCATGCCTAGATGTGGAATTCCACAACACATTTTTTCAGTCCAAGGAACACATTTTACGGCCGCTGTAGTCTAGGAAGTGGCCAAGGTTTTAGGTATCATTTACCATCTGCACTGCCCTTATCACCCTCAGAGTGCAGGGAAAATTGAGAACCAATGGGGTTCTGAAAAAAAAAAATCAGTAACATCTGTGCAGATAACAAATTACAGTAGCCAGATGCGCTCCCATTGGTGCTTATGTACAGTGTTCGACAAACCTATACATTTGCTTGCCCCGGGCGAGTGGATTTAACATCGTGGCGAGCTCCTATTGGCCCAAGCAGCACACGTTTGGTACTAGGTGGCGAATAGATTTTTTTGTGTGGCGAGTAGATTTTTTGGTGATTTGTCGACCACTGCTTATGTCTATAAGGAGTACTCAAGGTAAAACCATGTTAAACCCCCACAAAATCCTAATGGGTAGACCCATGCTTACTGCAGGAGGGTTAGAATTACTGTTGCATGATCATGCTATGACTGGTGATTTGACCAGCGTTTGTGTGAAATTAATGAAATTACTTAAGTCTCTCCACTCAGGTGAAAGCTGTCCAGAATACCAAAGACAACATAAAGCAGCATCACCTCAATGAAGGCGACTGGGTAATGGCCAAGCACTTCCTACGCAAGAACGCCCTCCACCACGGTGGAGGTCCATTCCAGATTCGATTCACCACCAATACAGCAGTTGAAGTGGCAGAGCTTTCTTCCTGGATCCACATAACACATGTGAAGATAGTCCCACCACCACCTACAGCCGCGTCAAGTTAGTGTTTTGAAGGGGAAGGGGGAAAGGGGGGGAGGGGGGTAGGGGGGGGAGGAGGGAAAAAAAAAACGAAAAAAAAAAACTACCTGACCACTAACCATCGAGGGAGAAAGGTCACAGGCAAAAGTCCAGGCCTCAACACACGAACTTTCAACTTTCTTTTTTACTAATCTTTCTGTACAGGTTTTATTATTTTAGTTATAATGTATGCTCCATTAATTTTGCATAAGTGGCATCCCCGTAAGGATGACAAAGTAGTAGCTATTGTTTGCTTAGCCATGTTCCTTTTATTTGGAATTGAATTTTTTTCTATATATTGTCAATATTCACACGCATCACATAATGGTACAATGGTAAACAAAACCCCTGTTTTAACCACACACAATGTTACCTCCAAAAGAACAAGGAGAGAATTGCATTTGACCCCCTGGGAACAAGACAATACATTTGTCAATATGTGTAGATCTGTCTACAACAAATAAGAAACTAATGAATCTTGCTGGGTGTGCGGACATATTCCACACACCCCAGAAGCCCCTTGGGTAGGAATCCCTTATACCAGCCAAGAGCTAATGGACAGAAATACTAATTTGACTCAGTTTACAGGAAACTATACTCACCATACGAACCGTATCCAATTGCTAAATGAGGCTGGTATGTTAATTTCACCGGAAACGGGGCACAATCTGTAGGGGAAGTGTCTCCACCGACTAACGAAACATGTAAAAAAATGTATATACAAAACGTACCAAATACCCCAGTTTTATAAGAATGCAAGGGGGATGTGGCAAACACCATGTGATTTTTTTTTGCGAGATATACAAAGGGCCTGTAAAAGTGCCAGTTTGCCTAGAGGAGTTCATTGGTTGTGTGGCAGATGGGCTTATAGAGTTCTACATTGCAATTGGACAGGCTCATGTTATCTAGGAAAGGTTCTCCCCGCTCTTCCTGTTACTAAAAATTACTAAGTTACTGGTATGATTTAGACTATATAGGTGAACTACAGGAGAAACGTAGAAAACAGGGAGAGCAGTGGGATCCGCTGGGAATAAGCAGGTGGGTTGGTTCCCTGGGAGCGAAGATAATGAATGGTTTTGTTTGTGCGCTTGCAGTTTTGGTTGTGTTGTATGTTTGTGTTACATACAGTAAAGCTTTGCTGCCAAGGTGTATCACCCTCCACCCAAGCTATGCCACACGTCACAGGAACAGATCAGAAGACCACTTTGCCTCTACAAGTGAAATCAGCCCCCCTCTGGAACTCTGAAGATGGTTGAGACAAGATTTGCCTATCTGATATCATAGGCAGCAACACCATGTACTATCAAAGGTATGCCAACTCGGACCCAGATGTCCAGCACACTGAATGTATGTCTTCCAAGAGTTATCCTGAAAAAGACTGATCTTTTAAGTATAAAAAGGGGGGACTGAGAAGATTGTAATATATCCGGAATATTGATCAGAAGAGAGGTCTAGGGTGAATGCAAGATGCCACCATCTTGAGAATGAGCCTCCATTTTGTCTGCATGAAGCTGAATGAAATGTTTGCTGCATGCAAGAAATGAATGCTGTTTCTCGCTCTCAGCAAAGACCAACCCTCATTAATTCTTAGAATAGCTATTACAAGTTGTCTGCAGACCCAGGATATGTCTGTTGAAATAAAGAACCATTTCCCTTATCTAGTATGTTGACACCAAAGGCCAGATGATGCTTGCTGTCTACTGAGGAAACCACATCCCAAGTAGAGACAGAAATTACATGTAGAGACAGAAATTACACGTAGAGACAGAAATTACATGTAGAGACAGAAATTACATGTAGAGACAGAAATTACATGTAGAGACAGGACACACACACGTCAGCCTGTATAAGATAATTTTTTTAGCTTGCATAAGTGTTTTTAGTCTAATTGTATAAGAAAACTGTATTTCTCCACTTAGTAAGCCCACCACTTAGGGGAGGGACAAATGTAATAGAAAATGTATAAGAATATATGCTTTTTAGTTATAAGGCAGGTCAGCTACCTGTAGTGGTCTCCTTGTGCACCAGATATGCACTAAAACTCATGATATTCTGAACCCAAAATAATTTTACTTGTATTATTTTACCCACTTTCAACACACATGCATAATTAATTTGTGCTAATTTTTCACTGCCCAAAAATAAATATCCTGTATATTTATTCAATTGTCAAAATAAACAAGTGTATGCCCTCTACCTCTAACCCTTTGGGTGCCCCAAGACAGTCACCTCGTCATGGGGTCTGGCACTCCAGGAGTCCGAGGACATAGTGGCCACATCATGCCCAAGGAATAATCTGTTTCCAGAGAACACGTCCTTCGTGCAGGACACGATCAGTAATGCAGCGCAATGGAAGGACGACTCCTTCAGTTCTGGGATAAGTGATGCCACAATCACGTGACCACTCTAAGGAGCAGTGACGTGATCGAGGTTTGCTGGAATGGCCCATATGGTGCCCAAAGGGTTAAGAAAAGCAGCAGCCGCCACAGAAATTGTTCTTTTTTTAGTTCAAATAATTTAACTTACATTTGTTTTTTCCTAAAAACACATGTATAGATCAAGAGGAATTTGCAGCAAACAATTTACCTGTTCAACACTATTTTGTTTCACGTCATACTTTTCTTCCTCGTCCGGGCAGATTCTTTTTGGAGCCAGAGATTTCCTGGATTTACCTGATGCATTTAACAATAATAAAGTTAGCTTTAAAGAAATGGACAAAATGCTGACTGAGTGAAAGTGTTCCATCAAAACGTCTTACCATTTCTTTCACAGATGGTGTGCACCATATCAACATGCATCAGCGTTGGGTCAATACATTTTAAAGCTGGAACCTTATAACAAAAGAAACACCTTTAATTTATGGAAACATTAACATTTGGTAAAAACTTTTAGAAAAAATAAACCCTGCAGAACCAACAAGGATGGGCCAGCAAAGTATTATTACCCATCGATAATGTATTGACCCCTCTCACACTGAAGAATCAAAAGCCGCAGTCCCACTACAGATTACAGACATACAAAGCTTTAACAAAAGCTGCAATAAGCACAATTTGTACAAAGAGTAACTTCATTAAATAAAACTATTCTGGCTATGCTGTGTGCTTGAAGTGGTGCTTTGAGAGTTTGGCACGAGTGCTCTATGCAAAGGGCCTTCCAAATGCGGAGATTTAGGAGTACAGCTGACATTTATTTATAATAGCATGGGGAATAGTGTTGCCCAGTCACCATACAGTAGAAGACTGAAGGTCCAAGAGAATAAAAAATATCAAAGCCACTTGTCGGCAAAAGATCTTGAGGAGAGTCTGCAAAGTTCTTTGGAAAGATTGGTCTTATACTGTACATCATTTTTGTAACCAAGATGGCACTGTCGCAACAGATATGTGATATCAAAAAGAAAATATCTATATACAGTGTTATATTTGGATATTCTGAGTGCAGGATAGATTTATTGGTATGAAAGTGACAAAATCTTACAAAAATGTAAACATTAGCCATTCAGTCAGTGGCAGATTTATATCTAAAAAATAAAAATGAGTGTACACAAAATGTAGACTGTTCAAACATTGCACATTATTACTATCTAAAACTAGTTGTGCAAATTCATTGTTCAAAAATATGTAGGTGTTTTTGTCTTGTGTTTACTTGACGGTATGTACACATGCATAAGAGAATTGTCAAGTCTTCGCAAAGGAAGATAGTCATAAGTAGACGGGGTGCGAACATTTATAGTGTCACCATACTGAATATGGCAGAATATAACATGGAAACAAGTGTAGCAGAAAATCCTATGATAATATTACTCAAAAGTAGGTTTCAAGTTGAAAATCTAACGTCATTTATTTTGAGGAAAAAATATATATATGAACTAGCTGATATACCCGGCGTTGCCCGGAGGCCGTGAGGGGGGGGCGTGAAAGGCAGGGGGGGCGTGAAAGGCGGGGGGGGGGGGGGGCGTGAAAGGCGGGGGGGGGGGGGCGTGAAAGGCGGGGGGGGGGGGGGCGTGAAAGGCGGGGGGGAGAGGCGTGAAAGGCGGGGGGGGTGAAAGGCGGGGGGGGGGCGTGAAAGGCGGGGGGGGGCGTGAAAGGCGGGGGGGGGGTGAAAGGCGGGGGGGTGTGAAAGGCGGGGGGGGGCGTGAAAGGTGGAAAGCGTGAAAGGTGGGGGGGGGGCGTGAAAGGTGGGGGGGGGGGGCGTGAAAGGCGGGAGGGGGGCGTGAAAGGCGGGAGGGGGGGGCGTGAAAGGCGGGAGGGGGGGGGCGTGAAAGGCGGGGGGGGCGTGAAAGGCGGGGGGGGGCGTGAAAGGCGGGGGGGGGGCGTGAAAGGCGGGGGGGGGGCGTGAAAGGCGGGGGGGGGGGCGTGAAAGGCGGGGGGGGCGTGAAAGGCAGGGGGGGGGGGCGTGAAAGGCGGGGGGGGCGTGAAAGGCGGGGGGGGGGGGCGTGAAAGGCGGGGGGGCGTGAAAGGCAGGGGGAGGGGGCGTGAAAGGCGGGGGGAGGGGGCGTGAAAGGCGGGGGGAGGGGGCGTGAAAGGCGGGGGGGGCGTGAAAGGCGGGGGGGAGGGGGCGTGAAAGGCGGGGGGGAGGGGGCGTGAAAGGCGGGGGGCGTGAAAGGCGGGGGGGGGGGGCGTGAAAGGCGGGGGGGGTGAAAGGCGGGGGGGGTGAAAGGCGGGGGGGGGGGGGTGAAAGGCGGGGGGGGGTGAAAGGCGGGGGGGAGCGTGAAAGGCAGGGGGGGAGCGTGAAAGGCGGGGGGGGGCGTGAAAGGCGGGGGGGCGTGAAAGGCGGGGGGGGTGAAAGGCGGGGGGGGGTGAAAGGCGGGGGGGGGTGAAAGGCGGGGGGGGGTGAAAGGCGGGGGGGGGGGGTGAAAGGCGGGGGGGGTGAAAGGTGGGGGGGGGTGAAAGGCAGGGGGGGTGAAAGGCAGGGGGGGGCGTGAAAGGCAGGGGGGGGCGTGAAAGGCAGGGGGGGGGGCGTGAAAGGCAGGGGGGGGCGTGAAAGGCAGGGGGGGGCGTGAAAGGCAGGGGGGGGGCGTGAAAGGCAGGGGGGGGGGCGTGAAAGGCAGGGGGGGGCGTGAAAGGCAGGGGGGGGCGTGAAAGGCAGGGGGGCGACACACAAACACAGTGTCACACACACACAGTGTCACACACACACACACACACACACGTCACCTACAGCGACACCTACCTCTACTTCCGGCCGCCGCCATCTTCTCACTCGGCGCCGCGAGGGAAGGGGGTCCTTCCGGGCGCGCCGCCATCTTAGGCGCCGCGAGGGAGGAAGGGGGTCCGCTGCCTGTTCCCCGCGGCGGCCGAGGGAGGAAGGGGGTCCGCTGCCTGTTCCCCGCGGCTGTGCGCGAGGAAGGGGGTCCGCTGCCTGTTCCCCGCGGCGCGCGAGGGAGGAAGGGGGTCCGTTGCTGAGCGGAGCGCCGGGAGAGGTGAGCGGAGGGAGGGAGACGTGACCGGAGGAAGGGGGAGAGATGAGCGCTGGGAGGGGACTCGGGAGAGATGACCGCCGGCCGCGCGAGGGAGGAAGGGGGTCCGCTGCTGAGCGGAGTGCCGGGAGAGGTGAGCGGAGGGAGACGTGACCGGAGGAAGGGGAGAGATGAGCGCCGGGAGGGGACTCGGAAGGGGAGAGAGAGAGAGGGGGGGAGGGGGGGAGGAGGAGGGGGTGGTGTGTGTGTGTGTGTGTGTGTGTGTGTGTGTGTGTGGCCGAGGGGGAAGAGAGTGGCAGTTGGGTGACGTCACACACAGCAATCTGATTGGCCAGAGGCTGAGGACCAATCAGATTCACCGCAGATAGCACTAACCTCACTAACCATTCGATTTTATATATTAAGATGATAGCAACAATGTTTTGAGCCACCTTGGGCTCTTCGTTTTGTCATTGACACACACACACACACACACACACACACACGCACACGCACGCACACACTATGGAGACTGGAATGGGTTTTTTTTCTTTTTTTTTCAGTACAATAGTGATCAATACGAATGGCCTTGTGTACGTCATGTTGGTCCAGTTCCGGTTTGAAAAGCGTGCGTCAATTCAAGCAGATGTTGGAGTGTGTAAAATGTCCATTTTTATAATTACTCCAGTATAACAGTAGTGTGTGTGATAGATAAAAACCATTTATTCCGAAGATAAATACTCACATACAAAAATAGTACAAAATGGGGGTGACAAATAAATTATAATGTCTTCAGATATTGTTGCATATTCTGTATATAGGATCTAATGACAGTGATATTCTTAACAGCTTAAAACTAGGAGATTGGTTCCCCAGCAGAGACAGGGAGAACCGGCTAAACAGAAACACGGCCGCAAACTAAGGCACAGAGCCAGAACTGTTCTGGACATTTAATCGGCTACCAAACCAGGGACAAGGAAGGACCAAGCGTGAGACCCGTCCTAGGTTTTAAGACCTTGAGGCTGTTTTAAAATTTCTGTTTGAGATTTTGCATAAGATCTCCAATACATTTTGAGCTAGACAATATTACACTAGTGTGTCTTTTTTCTTCCAAAGTGGAAGCCCTCTCAGGTTTTGCTGATCCAGAGCCCATTTGTTCACCTGATGCAAGCCATATTTTTCACATCTCTTTAGTGGACACCCTGTTTTGCAATTTGTTTCTTTTTGAGCCCCAATTGTTGCATTTTTTTTGGTATTATTTCATAATAAACAAATAAACTCTTTGGGAGCTGCACCACAACCAATCATGTTTATAGTTATTCACCTTTTGCACGTTTTATAATTAATTTCCGCTTATTTTTCACTTCACAAAAAATAAATATTCGGTATATTTATACAAGTGTCAAACAAGTGTATGCCCACTAACCCTTTGGAGTAGGAACTGAATCCTGAAAGGGTGTTTCTAATGTCCTGTAACATACATACAGCTCAACCCCGTTATAGCGCGATCCCCTACAACGCGGATCCGCTTATGGCGCGGTGTGAGCGTGGCGCCCATTTTTTAAGAGCTATTTTTTTTTAAATAAAAGCTTTATTGCTAACGGACAGATACACACCCCACACACCCCACAACGTTTCAAGGGGGGAGAGGAGAAAAGAGAGTTGGTTCCTGGCCTGTACCTCCGCTAGGGGGGAGGATAGCAGGGAGCTGATGCCAGGTAATTGCTGTCAGGGCTGCCGCTGCGACACCAGGCTCAGAGAGAGCTGGGAGACTTATCCCAGCTTCCGGCGGACACGAATCCCTGATCGCGGTGGCCATTTTTTTAAATCGCGATCCCGGTTATAACGCGGTCGTATCGGGTGGACCCGGAGAACCGCGTTATAACGGGGTTCAGCTGTATAAATAGAAATATCCCCAAATAATTGGGTTCAGAGCGAAATGGACCCTGTGTAATATCCAAGCTGTATAAGCTGAATGTAGCCAAGTGTTGTGTGGTTCAATCTGATGTTCACACTGAGCCTGTTGGCTTGAATGGAAGAAACAGCTGTAGGAAGGTCAGTGAAGTATACTCAACTATAATTCTCGGCCGTTCCAGTGGCGTGCCTAAATCCCAAAAAGGGTAGCAATAGATTGAGAGATGTAAGGCTGAGCATGCAGAAAAGCCGGACTGGAGGCGGGTAAAAATGACTTATTTATTAGGCATGAATGAAGCAAAACCACATACATACAGGTAATAGTCCTGACACGTTTCCGGTTTGTTTGATAAAGTGCTGTCGAGGCAGGAAACGAGTCAGAGGACTATTACCTGTATGTATGTGGTTTGGCTTCATGCCTAATAAAGTAATTTTTACCCGCCTCCAGCCCGGCTTTCCTGCAGTGTTCTACCGTACCTCTCTTTTTCTACCTCTAACCCTTTGGGTGCCCCAAGACACAGCCACCACATCATGGGGTCTGGCACTCCAGGAGTCCTGGGATGCAGTGGCTACATCATGCCCATACACTCATTTTCCAGAGAACACGTCCTTCGTGCAGGACACGATCAGTAATGCAGCGCAATGGAAGGACGACTCCTTCAGTTCTGGGATAAGTGATGCCACAATCACGTGACCACTCTAAGGAGCAGTGACGGAATCAAGGTTTGCTGGAGTGGCCCCTGTGGTGCCCAAAGGGTTAAGAAAAGCAGCCGCCAAAGAAATTGTTCTTTTTTTAGTTCAAATAATTTAACTTACATTTGTTTTTTCCTAAAAACGCATGTATAGATCGAGAGAGGAATTTGCAGCAAACAATTTACCTGTTCAACACAATTTCGTTTCACGTCATACTTTTCTTCCTCGTCCGGGCAGATTCTTTTTGGAGCCAGAGATTTCCTGGATTTACCTGATGCATTTAACAATAATAAAGTTAGCTTTTCAGCCATGGAGAAAATGCTGACTGAGTGAAAGTGTTCCATGAAAACGTCTTACCGTTCCTTTCACAGCTGGTGTGCACAATATCGACATGTATCAGCGATGGGTCAACACATTTTAAAGCTGGAACCTTATAACAAAAGAAACACCTTTAGTTTATGGAAACATTAACATTTGGTAAAAACTTTTAGAAAAAGTAAACCCTGCAGAACCAACAAGGAGGGACCAGCAAAGTATTATTACCCATCGATAATGTGCTGACCCCTCTCACACTGAAGAATCAAAAGCCGCAGTCCCACTACAGATTACAGACATACAAAGCTTTAACAAAAGCTGCAATAAGCACAATTTGTACAAAGAGAAACTTCATTAAAACTATTGTGCATATACAAAATTGAAGATTAGCCCTGCCCATGAAGAGGTCTATGGACAACCTCTGGCCATGCTGTGTGCTTGAAGTGGTGCTTTGAGAGTTTGGCACGAGTGCTCTATGCAAAGGGCCTTCCAAATGCAGAGATTTAGGAGTACAGCTGACATTTATTATAATAGCATGGAGCATAGTGTTGCCCAGTCACCATACAGTAGAAGACTGAAGGTCCAAGAGAATAAATGAAATTTAAAAAAAAAAACAAACAAAAAAAACTATCAAAGCCACTTCAGGAAAGTCTGCAAAGTTCTTTGGAAAGATTGGTCTTATACAGTACATAATTTTTCTAACCAAGATAGCACTGTCACAACAGATCTGTAATATCAAAAAGAAAATATCTATACAGTGTTATATTTGGATATTCCAAGTGCAGGATAGATTTGTTGGTATGAGTTCACAAAATCAAACAAAAATGTAAACATTTATAAATAGCCATTTAGTCAGTGGCAGATTTAAAAAAATAAAAATTAGAAGATAGTGTTGCCGTAGTGCGCACACAAGTGAATAGCAGACAGCTCCTGGAACATGGCTCCACAGCCATCAGAACAGAATGTTACTTAAATAAATGTAATGCTACTGTATTCACAGGTGTGATCCAAGTGTAAGTAAAACGTTAAAACGTTATTTGCAGTCAGAACTAGCTGCTTTTGTAAATTCTGAAGCCATGTGTTTTAAGAACCATTTTTTTGCAGCTAAACACTGATTTTTAGATGGCCCCATACCTAAAAACACTTAACCTAAGCTATATTTCACATGAAGTTCTTTTGTATTTTCAATTAGTCTTCTGAGAGGCCGAGCATTAAACCTCAGACTAATACAACTCATACAGGCTTCCGACATGTGCGTGACAGGAATTCATAAACATCTCTCCTTCCACAAAGCAAATGAATCATTTACCTGCTCACACTTAACCTCCAGAATCCTCGCACTGGTGGCATGGACTATGGTTGCTGTAAACCATTGAGTTGCGGGGTCCATACTATAAACCTTTATTGCTGTTCCAATTAAGCTTTTGGCACCTTTGAGGGAAATAAGGCTGGTTTAACTATATCAGAGGCATACAACAATGCAAGTAAATGATACATATTTGTAAGAATTAACTCCAAGGGAGATGAGAATAAAGTGTCGCATTGCTGCTAAACAAGTCATTTTTCACTCCACGTGACCATCCATACACCAAGGTGCTTTGCTCCATGAGCGTATTGGGAAGAGGTTGTAGAATAAGATAGGGGAGGATATAGTCAGTTCAGTTGTACATGCATCTGAAGTCTTCCACTATGGGTGACATTAATCTGCTAGGTTTAGATGGCGGTAGGCTCTGCACCAAACGTAAGGAGCAAGAGTTATACATATGTCATTGTCCTCAATCAGATGCAGATATTTGCTCCATATCCACCAATGTTTGACAAGGAAATAAAGAATCAAGAAAAGAAATTACATATAGTAATGTGTCCTGTCTAGGAGATCAGGAGTCTCTGGGTCTTTATAGAACAGAATGTATTTTAATACAGGGCCATACTTATATACAGTAGAGTGATATTCGTTATCTATGGAACTAGATCATTACGACATTGGTGTGAAAAAGAAAGTACACCCTCTTTGAATTCTATGATTTTACATATCAGGACATAATCATCTGTTCCTTAGCAGGTCTTAAAATTAGGTAAATACAACCTCAGATGAACAGCAACACATTACATATTACACAGTGTCATGATTTAACAAAAATAAAGCCAAAATTGAGAAGTTGTGTGTGAAAAAATAAGTACACCCTTAATGCTTCCATAGGAATTAAGATGCTAAGTAGCAGACAGGTGCTGTTAATCAAATGCCCTTGATTAAATGATCAGCAGCAAGTGTGACCACCTCTATAAAAGCCAAAGTTTTAGCAGTTTACTGGTCTGTTACATTTAGGTGTGTGTTAACACAATGCCAAGGAGGAAAGACATCAGCAATGATCTTAGAGAAGCAATTGTTGCTGCCCATCAGTCTGGGAAGGGTTATAAGGCCATTTCCAAATAATTTAAAGTCCATCATTCTACAGTGAGAAAGATTATTGAAAAGTGGAAAACATCCAAGACAGTTGCCAATCTTCCCAGGAGTGGACGTCCCAGCAAATTCACCCCAAGGTCAGACTGTGCAATACTCAGAGAAATTGCAAAAAACCCAAGAGTTACATCTCATACTCTACAGGTCTCAGTTAGCATGTTAAATGTTAAAGCTCATGACAGTACAATTAGAAAAAGACTTAACAAGTATGGTTTGTTTGGAAGGGTTGCCAGGAGAAAGCCTCTTCTCTCTAAAAAGAACATGGCAGCACGGCTTAGGTTTGCAAAGTTGCATCTGAACAAACCACAAGACCCTCGCTCACGCTTGGCAGTGAGCCCCTCCAGCTGCAATGAGAGCGGATTTAGCAGGGGCTCCCTCACGCTTCCGCAGGCATGCGGAAGAGTAGCCAACAATAACATTTTAGTTTCAGCGCTGAGGGGAGCGCAGGGCCGGTCACGTGAGCTGTTCGCCCAGCTCCGTGACGTCACTGGCGCGCCCCCTGACACAACCCCGGACAGTGCGCGAACTAAGGCCAGGGAAAGCACCCGCTTTCCCTCAGCCTCAGCACGGCTGAAGTCACTATGGACTCAGCCTTAGGTTTGCAAAGTTGCATCTGAACAACCAACAAGACTTCTGGAACAGTGTCCTATGGACAGACGAGATCAAAAATGGAGATGTTTGGCCATAATGCACAGCGCCACGTTTGGCGAAAACCAAACACAGCATATCAGCACAAACACCTCATACCAACTGTCAAGCACGGTGGTGGAGGGGTGATGATTTGGGATTGTTTTGCAGCCACAGAACCTGGGAACCTTGCAGTCATTGAGTCGACCATGGACTCCTCTGTATACCAATGTATTCTAGAGTCAAATGTGAGGCCATCTGTCCGACAGCTAAAGCTTGGTCGAAATTGGGTCATGCAACAGGACAATAATCCCAAGCACACCAGCAAATCTTCAACAGAATGGCTGAAAAAGAAAAGAATCAAGGTGTTGCAATGGCCCAGTCAAAGTCCAGACCTCAACCCGATTGAAATGCTGTGGCTGGACCTCAAGAGAGCTGTGCATAAACAAATGCCCACAAACCTCAATGAACTGAAGCAACATTGTAAAGAAGAGTGGGCCAAAATTCCTCCACAACGATGAGACTGAAAGTCGTACAGAAAAAGATTACTTCAAGTTATTGCTTCTAAAGGTGGTTCTACGAGCTATTGAATCATAAGGTATACTTAGTTTTTCACAAATGGCTTATCCATTTTGTCTTTATTTTTGTTAAATAAATCATGACACGATGGTGTAATATGTCATGTGTTGTTGTTCATCTGAGGTTGTATTTACCTAATTTTAAGACCTGCTAAGGAACAGATGATTGTTATTATGTCCTGATATGTAAAACCATAGAATTCAAAGAGGGTGTACTTTCTTTTTCACACAACTGTGTGTGCTTTGGCATGGAATACAAAAGTACATTGATTGTATTTGTACATGGAATTACAGAATTATAGCTTACAACAATTTGTATTTTGTCAGATTGTGTGAAGGAAACTTAGAATGGATTGTCTAAAGCATGTGGCTGTCAAATATTTTACGAATTGCTGCATATTTTCTTCCAAATCACCAAAGACTACAATTACCCATAATTAAATCATATTTGATTATATAAACACCTATTACAGGAAGAGCATATGCAATTCCTTTAAAACACACCCCAACTCAATCATTCCCAATAAGCTTCTTGCCCACCTTGTAATACACGGCTTTCGTCCACATTTTTTCTTATCAAATCTTGAAATTCTCTATTAACACTTGGGTTTTCTAGAACGAACTGTTTCAAGGTATTTCGATCCTATTAAAAGAAATTTAGTATGAATGTTTAAGATTAAGTAGAGACATGGTGCACGCTGTTGACCTATTTCAACAAGCTTGTTTTCTTGGACTGTGGTAATCTCATTAAGATAACGGTTTGTCAGTTCTATACCCTGATCATTGAAAATAAACATGTGTTCTAGACTAATGGGCCGATTCTGTAGGCTCAGAGGCGATCTATCAAACTGCAATTCGATAGAAAAGGAAACACCTTTGACTTGAGCGGGAGTTTACAGCTGATCAATAGTCTACAGTGGAGTTATGATATTCAGCACCTACTGTAAATTGTCAAAGGTCAACATTACTGGTAAAAGGGGGAAAAGAAAATAATTACCCGAACTGGCTTCACAAGGTCTTCCTCTAGAAAGTCTCTACTTTTATCCCCAAGGAACTGTATGTATGTTCTAGATCCCAGAAACGCTTTGCCCACCAAGAGTTTATAATTCTATTTATAAAAAGAGAAAAAAAAATGTTAGATATAGGTGCAGTTCCACGTTTGAAATCTCAAATTTACAAACAAAAGCAAATGTAAGCAATGAAATAACAGGCAGTACCGAGACAACGTACAATCCATAACCATTGAGTCATTACGATTCTGTCATCTGGAGAGCGAGAAAAGGTAAAATGACCTATCTATATCTCTCTCTTTGAAGTCCAATTATTTCAATTTCTTTTAATTTATCGTCAATTGAGTGGGGGTTTAGGAACCATTTGAATTTAGTTTTTGGCATGTTGCTTAGGATTAAACAAGACCAGATAATTGGACTTCAAAGAACCTTATCCAACATGCTCAGGATCAGGTTTCAATTTTAAGACCCTTTCTGAGCTACGCTTATTGCGGATGGGAAGCAAGCAAGAAGAGGCAGCAGGATTTGCCATGCAAACAATGTCCTGCAAAAAACAATAAATAAATATATAAATAATAACTCTGATTACCCTGGATAAGTGGTACAGACTACATGAGTACCAACACCACAGGACATGTCCAACTGCATAAAGCAGTTCCAGGATTTAGATAATTACAAACGTGTTTTTCATATATTGATAGTAATATTTTACCAACCCTAAGGCTGCGGCCCCGCTGGCACTGACTGCGCTCATGCTTGAGAGCGGTGACGTCACCAGCTCTCCAAGCATGAGCGCCGGGTGTCCTGGCTACTTTGCAAGCGCACAGAGAGGCGTTGCGGGCAAGTTGAGCACGCTTTAAAGTTAGTTTTTATTGTTTACTCAAGTGCCAAGCTTGGGTGAGCATGCGTGCCCACGCACACCGCTTGAGCGGGGATGGGACAATTTGAACTGCCGAAATTAAAAAAAACTCAGCAAGTGCCGCGCGCTAGCGTGGCTGCAGCCTAAGTCGCTCCCCCCACCCCCACATACCTAAACTCGATATAGATATATATTCTATATTAAGTAGGATAGAGATAGATATATACATATACATACATATGTACATATACAGACCCCCCCTGAGGAAGGTTGTGCCAGGACCGAAACGTTGGGTTTATAGTGTGCTGTTTTGTCACTGCTAATACATGTCTTTTTGCTATATCTGAGTGTTGCTGCTTTTGTGCCTTCTCTTATGGGAAGACAGGGTTTCCATATACATACATACATATATTCAGCACTCAATAGGTTCAAATGTTTTAAGTTGGTTCTCTTATGAAGTATTTCAGCCCGAAACTAAGGCACGTTCTATGGTGCCGTGCGCGGATTTTTAGTTGGCTGACGTCAGCCAGCCTTTCTACACAAGGGCTGCGCGCGCGCACGGCAGAGAGAGGGGAGCCGACAGACAGCGGCGAAGATGAGGAAAATCATCTTTTCGCGCCGCTGCCTGTGCTCAAAACTATGGATGTGTGTTTGTATGTGTGTGTGTTTGTATGGATGTGAGTGTGTGTGTGTGTGTGTGTTTGTACGGATGTGTGTGTGTGTGTTTGTATGGATGTGAGTGTGTGTGTGTGTGTGTTTGTATGGATGTGAGTGTGTGTGTGTGTGTGTTTGTATGGATGTGAGTGTGTGTGTGTGTGTGTTTGTATGGATGTGAGTGTGTGTGTGTGTGTGTGTGTGTGTGTGTGTGTGTGTGTGTGTGTGTGTGTGTGTGTGTGTGTGTGTGTGTGTGTG